>NC_081409.1:54305405-54606967 GCF_030272615.1 Cryptomeria japonica
ACGGTGTGTATCCTTGTTTCTATCTTCCTTAAGACATCAACATATGTTTAAAGGGTTTTTAGAGGGTTGTGTATAGATGATTCAATATGATTTTCAGAGGTCCGCAAGAATATTTGAGTGAGTTATGGATTTTTGTGTTGTGGTTGATTTTCCTATTGTTCACTTATAGCAGCGTTCAATATTTTGATCTGTATTGCTCCGCATTATAATATCTTGATTTACATATTTGAAGGAGTGTTTGGGAAGTTGATGTGCATCTTGAATCCATTTTGTTCATGGTTTGGATCTCAGTAAGTGATTTTTCCAATTTGATAGCCATTTTGGTTAGTGTTCTTGAAATTCAGTATGATGATGATATGATTCTAGTAGTTTGAGTTGTTGCAGATGTTGTTGTGATAATTCATGATGCTTGTGTGTGTTTATAGATCATGTGCCTTTTATGTTGGTGGTCTTCTTTGATCATTATGTGCATGATTGATGATTTTCTCTAATGTGATATTGTTCATTACTTTGGCCGACTAGATGGTTGTAGCATGTTGTGGATATTCGATGCATAATAATTGGAGGTATTTCATATTCGAGGCATGTTATATGGCTCGTTCCAATGTCTTAGCTGGAATTTCTTGGTATGTGTTTGATTTTCTAGCGTGTATGGTTATATTTTTACAATTAGGTAATGTGTGTTGATATCTTTGTATTTATTAATGTGGTGGATGAATGCAAGTGTGAATAATGTATTAATCTTTCAGAGGTAGAGGAAAAGTATGAGAAGATAGTTGTTATGTGCTTAACTAGAACTATAGCCAGGCATTAGGAGATGCAATTTCTCCAGTTCATGATCTTCCAAATGTGATCTGAATCTATTTGTAAGACAATAAGTCTTTCCTAGGTTGTAGCCATTTTCATATTTTTGAGCAGTGAGCTATAGGTAATGTTTTTGAATGCATGTGCATTCCCCATTGTAATATTTCATATACTTCTAACTAAGTATCATCATATTGTGGGTAGGTTCCCATAGTGGTTTTTCCCTTGACTAGGTTTTACATGTCAAAAATCTTGGTGTTATGTATGTTCTTGATGTGGTGTTGATTTATGATTTCAAATTAGATATTAAGTTTAATTTGTATGAGTTTGTGAGACAATTGATTCACCCCCCCTCTCATTTGTCTTCTGGTTGTCAAAGCTATTTCATCAGCTAGAGCATTCAGGGCTAAATGGACTCAAATTGATCATATCCAAAACAACAATCTCAGAGAATACCAACATGTGTCAAATCAGAATAACAAAGATGGACACTTGAAGAACATAAATATAAAATCTCATCAATAGAATTGGAAATGTAGAGAAATACAGAGCACTTCAACTTCTACTAGAAATCATCATTACCACATAGACTTCTGGAGAACATCTTGTAGACCTCCAAATCATGAGAGAAATATCCCAAGGCAATATCCAAAAACATATCAGCACATCTGCAATATATCAACAAAGCGAAGTAAAACCAAACATTGAAACACAAAATTAATATGTTGACATCAATGACAACCATACGAACACATCAAACAACTTCACATTTGCAACATAGGATTTCATTATTTCAAGTTCATAGGTACAAATGATGAAGTATTAGTAGAATGTTTTTTTATTTTTGTGATAAATCAACCAAATAGAATCATGCCAAGTAGATGTTTGTGTAATCGCAAACGTCATTCTAAAATTCAAACAAGAATATTTCGTGTATCTTTACTATAAGACATATCCTAGAACCAAAATTCTATTACAACGAAACTCTCATTCTTCCTCATTTGGACAATCTCCTTAATCCTTCTCAACTTCTCATCTCTTGATCCCATATAGGGAAATATTGGCAAAATAGCCTTAGCTTGTAGATTCTTTTAGTAGCAAAAAAGCCTCTCATATCTCATCGATTGTGCCTATTATCTCAAGAGGGGAACCATAACTATTGGTAACACTCCCTTGCACATGATCTTATCTATTTTAATATCTTTTCTTTTTTCCTTTATATTATGATAGGGATTATGTTCCATGGCAGGTTTTGTTTCTATCACAAGTCTATTCATTCTATCTCTGCCCATCCTATCTAGTATTCTATTAAGGTGGAAACACCACAATGGAGGTTTGATTTATTAAAAAACTTTATATAGCACCTGTAGACGTATAAAAATGACCATATTCCTAAATGAATATTTTATGTTCATTTCTCTATTTAATTAAATCCAATTTAATTAAATTATCCACATTCCTCTATTTAATTAAGAAAATTACTCAATTAAATTCACTATACCCATTTAATGAATAAATCATTTTATTCAATTAAATCCCCCCCTATCCACTTTTAATTAAATCCAAATTTAATTAAATAGTTATCCTAAATTGAATAAATCTAATTTATTTAATTTCCCCAAATTGCAACCAAATTGAATTAAATTAACTTTATTTCAATTAAATCCTATTATCCCTCCATCCACTTGCATTCTCCTACATTTCCCACTTGCTTCCTAAAACCTATTTCTAGTCCCTTCTAGACTCTTCTAATCACTTCTAATTAGCCTAACCCATCTTCTAAACTTTGTCACATCCCTAAGCAAAGGGAAGTCACTTCTTAAACCCTTAAAGTCTTTGATAACCATTAAAGGCTTCAAGTCTTCAACCACTTAATTTTCCAAAGTCTCCCAAACCATTAATGGTTAATTCAACCCTCTTACATGGTTAGAGACTTTTTGCCTACTTAACCTTCATCCAACCCAAGGGTCTCATCAAGCCTTTAATGCTTTGACCATGATTATCTCTTAATCATTTGCACAAGGGTTTATCCTTGGATTAACTCTTAATCCAATGGGTAAGCCTAACTTAAGCTTAACCCTTATCTCTAGATAACCATAAGGTCTTCTCAGG
The DNA here is from genome assembly GCF_030272615.1 of Cryptomeria japonica. NCBI lineage: Eukaryota > Viridiplantae > Streptophyta > Pinopsida > Cupressales > Cupressaceae > Cryptomeria > Cryptomeria japonica. Next base: position 54,308,322 of record NC_081409.1, read on the forward strand.
CATTTAATGCCTCCAACCCCTTCTCTCAACCCAACCCTATGTTGACACTTGTCACCATTTCATTGGTGCAAATTGCAAACATGGATCCCCAACTTTCAAACTCAACCCTTGATCAACTCTTTCAATCCTGACCATCCATTGCCCTATTTTTGCTATAAATAGAGCTCTCATTCCTCCATTTTTAAGAGATCAATCCTTCAAATTTGTAGTATCATACTTATGCTCAAATATATTCAAGCTTTCATATCATTTTTATGCTCATCATTTTAGCCTCTTTTAGATAGAAATTAATCTAAATATACATATTTAGAATACTTTCTTTATCATTTAGCTTAAATCATGAACTAATATAGTATGCTAGGATAGTTTGTTTACTAACCTTGTCATCTTATAGTTAGTTTATTGCATTTCTAAAATCATGCATAGCTTAGGATGCATTTCATTCTAAAATCTATCAAAGCATCCCTCGTTCTTGCATTTGCCATCCCTAAACCATTTTTCTCAATGATCTGAGAGCAAAACCATTGGTTTGAGGGACATTGTAAGATAGAGAACCATGGGACCCACCTTGGGAAGCTGAGTTATACTTCATGACTCCATAGCTTGCACCAAGAAGTCCTTTGTGTGTGTGTGTGGACAAGTATTTTGGAACATTTTTCACATATTGAGTTCTATCGACCCGCTTTTCCCGCATACATTTCTGGCACCCACCATGGGGCTAGACCCCATATATCAAATCAGTTTTTGAATTTAACCACTTTTGCAGGTCCGCAGGAAACATGAATCAGTGCGTGGGAAACATTCCCTAGCGCATCCGATTAATAGTCTAGCGCATCCGGTTAACAGTCTAGCGCATCCCGCTTACTATTTAGCACGTGGGGTCTATACTCTAGCGCGTGAAGTCCTTTCTTTAGCGGATGAATTCCACTAATCTTTTCCTGTAGGTATCAACGTGGGAGAAAAATAGAGTAGCGCATCTGAAAAATAGTTTGGCATGTCAGGTCTATTAGATAGCGCATCCAGCTCACTGTTTAGCGCGTGCAGTCTATTCTTTGGCGTGTAAAGTCTTTTCTTTAGCACATCATATTTCTAACAATTTTCTGTAGGTATCAACATGAGAGAAAAACAAAATAGCGCATCGGGAAAATAGCTTATCACATTGGGGGCACATAATAGCGTGTAGGTGCTTTTTCTTAGCGCATAGACATCATTTCTTAGTGCATAGAGTTGGCAGAGCCAAAAATTTATGACAAAGTCAAAAATTAGGCTTGTGGGAGGCATAATATATATGGAATATAACATTTAAGTATAAGAAAGAGAAAAGAGACTTATACTTTAAGTTATATTCCATATATATTGTCAGGATGTTTGAGAGGGGTTTCAGAACTCTAGGAGTTGTAATGCAAAATCTAGTTCTTGGAAGATCCTCCAAAATTCAAACTTAGACAAATTTCAGGGCATTTCAGGATCAGGATTGTAAAATTTGTAACCAAGATCAGAATTTAGGCTTGTGTAAACTCACACTAACATTTGATCACTGACTGTGTGCAGGTTCTCATATTTTTTGTGCAGGGGAAGGAGTTAGTTTAGAGGCTTTGAGTTTCTTTTTTTACTTTCTTTCAACAAAAGTTGGTTAAAAAGAACTCTCTCCTTTTTGCAAAAGTTAAAATAAACCTCATCATTTCATTTGGATGCATAAAATGAACTTCATGCCTTCCTTTCTGGTGTTTTAAAATAAAACTTCATCTTTTCTTTATTGCAAGGTAAAAAGAACAACAAACTTCATATTTGTTTTCTTGCAAGATTAGAGGAAAAACACTTCATTTTGGAAGCTGTAAAAAGAACCAACAATCTTTACTTTGGCAAAATTTTTAAAAAGAACCTCACCATCCTTTGGTGTTTAAAAGGATTCACTTCATTTTGCAAAGTAAAAGAACCTCATCTTCATTTTGTGCAAGGCAAAGAGGGAAAGTTTTCCCCTATTGACATTAATTTTGTTGACCAAAAATCATGATTTACTTTGTTGACCATGTTTATTTTTCAAAGTTTTTTGGAAATACACACTTTGCTATGAAGGGTTAAAAAGAACATCATGCTTGTTGGAGCAACATCTCCAAATATAAGTTAGCAAATCATTGTCTTGAAGGCTAAAAAGAACAACTTGATTGCCTTGTCTCGAAAGTGGAAGGTATATGCTCTCCACTTAATTGGGTGATCAAAAATCCAAACCACTCTTACGCTTTCGGTATTTCAAGCAATAAAACCTTTAGCAGGCCTGCCTTCCTGAGGGGTTGAAAAACTCTTAAAGCCATTCTTTGGCCGGTGTGAAGGGAACAACCTAAGTGGGAAACGGCTTTGACGCCAAGTGTTCCAACCCACTATAATCAAAAGTGGAGGGTGACGAAAGTCCCTTTCAACGGTTATGCGCAGCGATTAGCCTTCCCCCAGTATCTTTACAATACATAAAGCCTTTGTTCTAAAGGTTGGGAAGCCTTCTGAGGGAGTTTATCATTGATGACCAAACATGAAGCCTGATTACGAACCTTAGCATTAGAAACTTTAAGTTGAGTCAGTTGCCAAACATTGGCAATATCATAGTGCAAGGGTGGGGAAGAATCCGCCCCCAAGATTACTTACCATATATCTCCTAGGATAACTACTCAATTGTGAAGAAATTCACTTTGAGTTAATTTCTGGCAAAAGGCAAAAAACCGGGTGCCCTCTAGGGGGTGACACAGTTGTTTGAGTTGACGGAGTATCGAGACTAGTGGGCTATGATATTGTCAATGACCTTTGAATAAAGAGTCTATCTGATGTGTCTTTTGTTGTAAATCAAACCAGTGATAACATCGGGGATTTGAACACATCCTCAAAAGAATATACACTCAATGTTTAGCATTAGGATGATCATTGTCTTCATGTGTGCTATGTATTCTTGTCACAAATGTTAAAATATCTTGCAAAGTATCCAACAATCAAACTCAAAAGTCAGTTCAAACAAGGAAGAATCATAAAGTGGAGAAGATTTCCATATCCAACAAAACATCTTTTGAGATGGTTATCAACATTTCAACTATCTTTAGGAAAGACTTTCATCCAACAAGATTAGGGGAATACCAAACCAAGTAATCAAGAGTTTATCTATTCAATTTAGTAAGTTGGAGTATCCAAAAAGAAATCATCCATCAAAATCACAAGTGTTAAAAATTCCAAAAATCACAGAAAAACAACCAAGTCAAAATATATTAGAGCAGTTTAGCGCATGAGAGCAACTTCTTAACGTGTGGGGACCATCTTTTAGCGCATTAAACCTTCACCTTAGTGCATTAAGTCTTAACATTAGCACTTCATAGAAATCCAATTCTAGCAGTTTCAAGTAGCGCGTTTTGAAAACGCATTGAAGCATCAGCTTAGCACGTGGAAGCCAAACTTTAGCGTGTAGGGTTTAACAGTTAGCGCATTGGTGACCCATATTGGTGCATGATCTTTTTGAACCAAGGCAAAAGAAAAATAAACCAGTTAGCGCGTATCAGGGGGTAGTGTAGCGCGTGGAGTCTTTTCTCTAGCGCGTTGAGAATTTGTTTTAGCGCATCTAGTCTCTGGCTTAGCGCATGGTCAAAACTTAGAAAACCAGAGAGAAAAACAAGCTTTCTAAAAAAAAATTTTAAACTTCTTGAGTATCCTTTCAGGTCCAATATTGAACACGGTCACAAGAAATCAAATCAAAACACCAGAGAAATCATTTCCAAATCAAACAAATCAATCTTAGAACAAAAGTTGTCAAGTCCAAAACTAGCTAGAGATAAGACTTTATCCTATAAAAATCAGGTATTATCATCACCTTGATCAAAAGGTCCATCATCTAAAGGATTATATCAAACAACATACCAAGTTTAAACCTTAAGTTGTCAAATCAAGTTTCCATATCGGGAGACTTTATCCATATCATTTGACACAATTTGTCGTGAGGGGGCATCTAAACCTTCATTTGATAAAATTAGACTTAAGTTTCCAAATGAAGTATCTCAATCCAAACATCGAAGGAAACCATTGATCATTCATGTATGACCACTCCTCATATTTTGAGACGAACAAGTCTTTATCAAAAAACTAAGTTAAAGAAGAGACAACCTAGTCCTAAGACCCTTATCAATAGGAGTATTTCTCTACATCAACCTATCAAAAACATCAACTTTGATCATTTGTATGACCATTCATCATCAAACTGAGAAAAAGGAAACTCAGTCAAAGGAAATGAGTCCTAGCATAAATCAAGATCACGATATCATGGCTCTCCAATCTAATCCCATTTTTGATCAAGATCCCACCTATCAAGAATCTTATGATGATCCCCTAAAATTTTGGTATTCCATCCATGATGACCCTCTTTCATCTCAAGAGCAGAGTCCCATTCAACATCCATCTCTTAAGAAAAATCATGATATTCCTTCCATATCCTCCACTATTCTAATTCAAAATCAAGAGAAAAGCACAAACTCAAATGATCCCACTCCAAGTCAAGATCCAGATCAAGGAATCTCTTCATCCTCCAAATCTATCTTAGGTCCTTTCATTCCAAAGTCAATCTCTTCATCCTCCAAATCTATCTTAGGTCCTTTCAATCCAAAGTCAAACTCTTCTTCTTCTAAATCTATCTTAGGTCCTTTCATTCCACAATCAAACTCTCCATCCCTTTCATCCATCTTGAGTCCTTACTTCCCTCCATCCACAAATCCATCACCTCAAATGATCCATAAGAAAGATCAACGAGGAGCACATCTTTGAAATTATTTCAACCCTCTATCTAAACATCTTTCCAAAACTATTCTTCTATCATTTCCTCTATCTATTTAGGGTCCTTCTGTCCCAAAATTCAATTTTCCTCCATCTCTTCATCACTTCTCAAGTACCAACACTCATCCTGAAAACATTTCTATCTATCGTTGCACAAATCTTCAAACATTCTATCTATTATCCAACACCTCCTTCCATCCCTTTCATTCAATCCTTCGCATAAAATCTTTCATCTGTGAGATAGGTGTTTGTGTCATTTTGTCACATACTTGCCCATGCTTGAATCTCATGTTCAGTCCTTTTCCTAGATATCTATTCATGAAATGCTTCAGAATCCGAGGTTGTTCCTCTTTAACATTTTCTTTTGGCTGGGATACACACTTAGTCAAGAAAAGAACCACTTATCATATCTTGGTACCAACATCTTTTGATTACTATATCTCATACACTTAATCGATTGCTCTAAAAATCATTGTGATCTCTTAAATTGAAGACATGGCTAGTGAAAAATCTAAAATCTTGCTTCAGTGCCACTGTAATTATCAGACCCATGTAAGTTTCATCACTTACAAGCCAATATAAGAAAAATAAAGAAGAAAAAAAAGAAATATCAAAAGCATGAGCAAGAAAATGAATATCAAGAAAAGCAAAATGCAATGAAATGCAATATCAAAATGATTGGCTATGGGAACATACAAGTAACTCCATCGGGGCCATGGATGTTTGGCTGGCAATGGAGCAATATTTGTGAAATTATAGCGATAACCTCATTGGGGCTATGGATGCTCGCTGGCAACGAGGCTCTATCCAAGATGCTTTTGAAGTCAAGGTAACTCATGTAGCTAGCCATGCTAGATTCTGAAGATTACAATGATCATATGAGCCAGAATGAACCCACTTGCACACACATGGGTAATCAAAGATTAAGTACCTTGATTCAGTTTGGGATTCTTCTTCCCTTTTGAGTCTACTTCCTAGTTGCTAGAAATGTTCAGTTGAATTTTCCAGAGGTTCCAAGTGTGGGTTGGGTCTCTATCTTTGAAAAGTTCAGAAACACTTATTCAGATGCTGCTAAATACTATGACAATCTTACATATCACCTTTTTGCAATTGGAAACCTCTATGCTTGAGGGAAAAGTTCATCCACTCTATTCTTCCTACCATATCTCCCATGTCCTCTAATCCATATCCCTTATCCTATCTATTCATATCTTCTATCATCCAATTCTTTCTACAATCTTGCTTCACTCTAATTCATATCTATCTATCCTATCTATTCATTGCTTCCATCATCCAGTGCTATCTATATCCTATCTCTATCCATATCCCCTTTTCATCCTTGATCTTGATCAAAACTATGGACAACAAATCTATTTCCACCTCAATGGTTCAGTCATCCATTCATCCATTCCTTGTCTTGATATACATTGGGGCAACCAAATACATCTTTCTTCTAATCTAAAAACTCCAAAAAATCAAAATATCCAAAAACTCAAAAAAATCAAAATATCCAAAAACTAAAAATCAACAAAATAAAAAAATTAAAGCATGAACACATGGACCATCCATCAAATCAGATCAACAACAGGAAAACTCTCAAAGTCTGCAATCAAACTTATCACATGTCTTGTTAATCAATTCATTACTCGAAATCAACATCAACATCAAACATGTCTTATACAAGGATAGGTACACTCGAAACTAGACAGATCGGTCTTATACAGAGTACTCACTCTTTGAAACTAGACATTCTTATCAATCATCAAGTCTTGATAATCAATCCATCTATCAACATCAACATCAACATCAACATGTCTTATACAGGGACAGGTACACTCGAAACCAGATAGATCGGTCTTATATGGGGTACTCACTCTTTGAAACCAGACATTCTTATCAATCATCAACCAAATCATAACAATGACATCAATCAGTATGACTACTGGATTTTATTATAGTTAGCCTTATCTTTATCAATTGATGGAAATACATGTTTCACAAATCATATTGTACATATCATATCCACCCATCTGAGGCATCACCAGAAATTCACAAATGCTTATCAATCTTGGACATACTTAGTGTAGTCACTGTCCTTGGTTTATCTGAAACAATTATCCAAATAATATCCCACCATGGCTTGGTGATCAGTGTACATATCCATATCAAATTAGTATCAATAACAAGGGGCAAAATCCTAACCTCGCTAGGGGCATTTCACCTTCAAGGTTTTCAACATCAGACCAAAAACATAGCAAGACAACAAGGATCAATACAACTAACAAATGCCAAATGACAATGTGAGAAGGCTAAACATCACAGACTTGAACTAATTTCAACTAAACAAAGATCTATTTGCAAGATGTTTTAATTGACAAGAATACATTCCAAATAGCATGCATGCTTACTTATGGTTGTTAATTTTTGCTTATCATATCTCCTAAGTGACTCAAGGATGTCTTACGACTAGAGAAGCAAGGAAGGAATGTGATGTTTTATTTGTCTTCTATCTATGAGTGAAGTCTTTTACCATGCAAATTTGTCCTATGAAGAAATCAGGTGGCATATCGCTGAGGACATTTCAAATTTGTATGGGACAAAGGTTAACTCTTGTATGTTTACGCAATCCACACTCAAGTCATCTTGGTTCAATTATACCTTGACGCTTGTGCTATCTTGCAAAAACAAAAATCATGTAAATTTTTCTCAGGTCATTATGGTTCAATTATACCATTGTGCTTGTATAAATTTTCAACATATCCAAAAATCAATAAATGCTCAATGATGATATATACATAGAACGCAAACAACATGTGGTTATACAGGGATGACAAATGCAGAATGAGGATGCTCAAAAACAAATAGTTACATATCATTTTACAATTAGTTGCATATCATTTTACAATTAGTTGCATATCATATCATACATCTCATTTTCAAAATATCATTCATCATTCATCATTGCATCCCTTGCATGCATATCTATCACATCATCATGGAATCTTTCTTCACTTTCATATCTCTATCATTCTTCTAAACTATCTTCTGTCATTCTTCCAACCTATCTTCTATCATTCTTCTAAACTATCTTCATCATTCTTCCAAACTATCTTCTATCATTCTTCTAAACTATCTTCTATCATTCTTCCAAACTATCTTCTATCATGTCTTATACAGGATGTATCTTTCCTAAAACCAGATGTTTTGATCAGCTCTTATATAGGATATATCGTTCCTGAAATCAGATGTTTTGATCAGCTCTTATACAGGATATATCGTTCCTGAAACCAGATGTTTTGATCAGCTCTTATACAAGATATATTGTTCCTGAAACTAGGCATTTTGATCGGTCTTATATAGGATATATCATTCTTGAAACCAGACACTCGATCATCCATGTCTTATATAGGCATTATCATTCTTGAAACTAGATGCTCAATCATCCATGTCTTATACAGGCGATATCATTCCTGAAACCAGATGCTTGATCATCCATGTCTTATACAGGAGGTGTCATACCTGAAACCAAACTTTCTCTCATTCCAATCAATCTAATCAATCTTATCAAACCCATGCATGCCATCACTATCCACTCTTTTATCTTACAAACAACATTCTTCTTCTTTTGAGAGATCATTCATCCCTTGTGTGCATGAATGATCTCCCGAGGGGGCATTATCATATCAAATCTCAACATCAATTTCATATCAATTTCATATCAAATTTTCATATCAACTCAATTCTTCATATCTGGGGCATCATCAATATCGCTCATCAAATCTGGGGCATCATATCGACTTTTCATATCAAATTAGTTTTTCATATCGACAACATCATATCGATCAAATTTTGACAGCATATCCGACAAATTTTCTTTGAAATAACATGTGCACACACGTCACTTCAAAGAGGGGCAAAATGTAGACGTATAAAAATGACCATATTCCTAAATGAATATTTTATGTTCATTTCTCTATTTAATTAAATCCAATTTAATTAAAATATCCACATTCCTCTATTTAATTAAGAAAATTACTCAATTAAATTCACTATACCCATTTAATGAATAAATCATTTTATTCAATTAAATCCCCCCCTATCCACTTTTAATTAAATCCAAATTTAATTAAATAGTTATCCTAAATTGAATAAATCTAATTTATTTAATTTCCCCAAATTGCAACCAAATTGAATTAAATTAACTTTATTTCAATTAAATCCTATTATCCCTCCATCCACTTGCATTCTCCTACATTTCCCACTTGCTTCCTAAAACCTATTTCTAATCCCTTCTAGACTCTTCTAATCGCTTCTAATTAGCCTAACCCATCTTCTAAACTTTGTCACATCCCTAAGCAAAGGGAAGTCACTTCTTAAACCCTTAAAGTCTTTGATAACCATTAAAGGCTTCAAGTCTTCAACCACTTAATTTTCCAAAGTCTCCCAAACCATTAATGGTTAATTCAACCCTCTTACATGGTTAGAGACTTTTTGCCTAACTTAACCTTCATCCAACCCAAGGGTCTCATCAAGCCTTTAATGCTTTGACCATGATTATCTCTTAATCATTTGCACAAGGGTTTATCCTTGGATTAACTCTTAATCCAATGGGTAAGCCTAACTTAAGCTTAACCCTTATCTCTAGATAACCATAAGGTCTTCTTAGGCATTTAATGCCTCCAACCCCTTCTCTCAACCCAACCCTATGTTAACACTTGTCACCATTTCATTGGTGCAAATTGCAAACATGGATCCCCAACTTTCAAACTCAACCCTTGATCAACTCTTTCAATCCTGACCATCCATTGCCCTATTTTTGCTATAAATAGAGCTCTCATTCCTCCATTTTTAAGAGATCAATCCTTCAAATTTGTAGTATCATACTTATGCTCAAATACAATCAAGCTTTCATATCATTTTTATGCTCATCATTTTAACCTCTTTTAGATAGAAATTAATCTAAATATACATATTTAGAATACTTTCTTTATCATTTAGCTTAAATCATGAACTAATATAGTATGCTAGGATAGTTTGTTTACTAACCTTGTCATCTTATAGTTAGTTTATTGCATTTCTAGAATCATGCATAGCTTAGGATGAATTTCATTCTAAAATCTATCAAAGCATCCCTCGTTCTTGCATTTTCCATCCCTAAACCATTTTGCTCAGTGATCTGAGAGCAAAAACATTGGTTTGAGGGACATTGTAAGATAGAGAACCATGGGACCCACCTTGGGAAGCTGAGTTATACTTCATGACTCCATAGCTTGCACCAAGAAGTCCTCTGTGTGTGTGTGGACAAGTATTTTGGAACATTTTTCACATATTGAGTTCTATCGACCCACTTTTCCCGCATACAGCACCCAACATTTTTCCTATCTTTATGTGTGGGCTTGGGTGAACAAGTTTGGTAGATCAAGGTTCTTATTTTTGTTGCATGATGGATATTTCTATGTAGATAACAAGATGGACATGTAGACATCTTTGTGTTGTGTTGGCATCTAAGGTAAGGAACTAATTTGTCTACTATCATAATCTATATTTCCTATACTTTACTTTTTTATAGTTTACATATAATTATAGTATCATTTATTCAAGTTATTAATTATTTTAAATATTCTTTTATCAAGATAGTATAAAGTTTAGTTTATAGAATTTACTTTCCAATTCACCTAAGCACTAATCGCCAAGGTAGTTGAGTATTACTTCCTCCTTAAGGCTCCATCATCTTAAGAGTGGAAAATCCCCTCTACATTTTGTGTCTAACATAAAATTTCATGTCAAATATCTTTTTTTAAACTTTGATACATTTAATAATTTTTTCTAAAAATGTGATTTTGATATGCTAGAAGATGTCCTAGATGACTTCCTAGAGGCATTTGCTTCTAGAAAAAAATGATCCCAAAAAATTTAACCTTAGGATTGTTAGGATTCCCATAGATACTGAGAGGGAGGAGTGAATCGGTATCAAACCGGTTATAAGATTTTCTTAACTTAAAACATGTAGAGCATATTAATACTGTGTACCGGTAAGAAGAAAGTAATGGAATAAATAGAGATAAAAACAACCACATGAAAAACACACCATAACAGAAGGATTTAACGAGGAAACCCAGTGTGGGAAAACCTTTGGTGGGATCTGTGACCCACAATATTCACTTACTGGCCAATAAGAGAATATTACTACTACAAGAGGGGCCTGGACATGCAGGAAGGCCAATTGCCTAGAGCTCACTACTCAAATACAAAATGGGAAGTCTCACTAACTTACAAAATGGATTATATAAATCCAGTGTCTTGTACTGCTTCAAAATAGCATCTATAATGCCAGATCCAGTACCAGTTTCTGCTCTGCTTCTTACATAAACCTTTAACCTATAATTCATATAATAGGTCTACCTTATTTCGCCTAATCACAATCTTCTTCCTTACTTACAAAATTTTCTACAATGACCTCTCTTATATAAGAGTCGTTTTACAACTTGCGAAGTTGGCTTACAATGTTTTGACAAATAATAAACAAAATATATTACAACAAAAATCATGTTGGCCTTTGTGTCGGTATGCTTCTTTTCACTGCCGGTGCTAGTGACTTGAGTGCCAATGTAGAGTCTGATCTTGCTAATGCCAGTGGAATGTCTTGCCGGTGTCATAGGATTGTAAGGTTACCATCAATGACAAAACCTTCAATCACCTACAATGTCTCATTGGAGTGTGCATATGCCAACAGGGATCTCCTTCTTTGCAATATGAGAAGTACATAAATGTGATTTTAGTCTCTACTATCCCTATTCAATCTAAGAGACCAATAATTTATGTGACTTTGGCTAATGCTTTCCAAAATAGAGTTCATTCTATTCATGGTGTTTCATTTAAAAATGATTCAGAAGATCCCTTTACAAAGTATACACTATATAAAAATCCTTCTTATCAAGAAACAACTCATACATACAATTCTTGAAGGAATAAATAAAATGTTGATCAACCTACTTCTTTACAACCTTGTCAACATTATTTTCCTCAAGCACCTAAATCTTCAGCCAACCAAAAACATGAGCATGATATTATTGACCAACTTCATTTTACTCTCACTAGGATCTCAGTTTGGGATATATTTTAGAATATTCTACTTAATGAAGAAATTCCATGATGCTCTTGAAAATAAATTCTTACCTCCTTCTATTAGGGTAATGCATGTGAATATGTTGATAGATTATATTCATGCAGATTCACCGAATATTATGTTCTATCCATACAAACTCTCACCTCCAGAAGAAGCTAAATCATATCCAATAATGATAATTATTTTCATGAATAATATCAACATTAAATGAACTCTCAATGGTACTAGTTTGACACTCAATATTTTTATTCTTGATATGTTGCCAAAAATCAAAGTTGATTCAAATTCTCTAATAATGTCTTCTTTGTTCATTTGTGTATTTGATAACATTGGTTGATAAGCTTTGGGCCCTATGATTTTGCCTTTAAGGTTTAGATTAGTTATTTGTATAGAAGTTAAGTAGTGAAACAATTCCTACACTAACCTTCAGAGGAGGGTAAAGCAAAAATTTTACAAATCTTTACAACAATTACAAAAAGATAAATATAAACATAAATAACATGTATACCATAACATAGTGATTTATATGGGGAAAACCATTTCGGGAGAAGAAACACACACTCCAAAAGTTTTCTGATATATTATTTAAAAATTAACAATAGATTACAATACACTTGCAAAGAAATCTTCTTACAAGAGTATCGCGTACAAATACCTAATTATATTATGCAATGCCCTAAAAATATAGGGTTGTCTTCTATGGCAAATAATGATCATAAAATATCTAGTGTTAGATCTATGACCTATAGATAAATTGTCAAGACTTCCAATGATAAATTATATTAAAAACAAATTTGAGGGGTATTTTCCTTGAACCCCCAATAGTCGAGGGAAAGCCCCCAAACACAAGTCCTAATGTATGTAATGCCCTTCCATGTTTTCTTTGGTTGTTTTTGGATTTGATTGCAAAGATTCCTTGGGAAAGGGTAAAGTTATTTCAGCTAGGCTTTGTCCTCTACCAATTCTAGTTAGATTCCTAATTATATTGCCTCTCATCACATGACTCATATTGTAGATCTTCTTGATTCTCTTTTTGATAGTTTTACTTCAAATATTGCTATTTGACACTCCTCAAATTTTTGTTTTCGAGACAAGTTCAATTCCAATAGAGGATGGTAGCATTGATGATGCTCTTCTTGTTCTTTATATTTTATAGAATTTGGTTTCTATCTATCATATTTTACATCATGGTAATGGAAGGCATGTTGAGTTCTCTCTTATTGTTGTGTGTATTTTAGAGATATAAGATCCTAAGAAGGTCATTGCTATAGGCATAGTTAATCTCTCAACCCATTTTTATAGGTTTTATAGAATTAAATCTTCATTAGGGTCATCCCTAATTGCTCATATAAATTCTTGTGAGCGAGCTTTGACATTAATGATTGTCTATCCAAATTATAGATATCCACAATAGATGAGTGCACAAAACATGGTGATTAGTCTATCAAAGATTTGTTGTTTAGATGGAGTTTGTTAGGGTTTTTCCCTTGGAAAACATCATAGGGATTAATTTCCTAAGGGTTTCGCCACACGAGCTTCAAATCCCCTTGAGTTGGTGCATATTGACCTCATGTAACTCCCCTCCTTTATTTTTTGTGTCCAAGAAAGTGCTCACCTTCATCGATGACTTTTATAGGTTCACATGGATCTACTTTTTGAAGTACAATGATGAGGTTCTTTGACATTTTTTAACCTTCCTTTCATTTGTGGAGAAGTTGGGACATTCCTTTCAAAAAAATTATATCGATAATGTGGTGAGTATGTCAATGAAGAATTTAGGAGTTCTATTATGCTTAAGGTATGTTTGATCAACACACATTGCAATACACTCCTTAGTAGAATGGTGTGGCTAAGTTAAAGAATAGATCTTTACGAGAGATGGCCAATTGCATGCTACAATTTAGGTCCATGGCTCCAACATGTGTACATAGGTTATCAATTGTGCCAACTACATTAAAAATCATATGCCTCATATAGAAATATAAAATATGACTGTCAAAGAGATAGTCTCGTGTCAAGCTCAAAATTTCCTACTTCATAGTATTTGGTAGTGATGCATGCACACTCATTCTAGATGGTAGGCGCAAGGCAATAGAGAAGAAGAGTTGGTGATTCTTCTTTGTTGGCTATTATGAGAATGTCAAGGGTTATCATTTTTTTAATCATGACACCTAAGAGATATATATTCATCATGATTTTCTATTTGGTGAGTCTTCCATTCTTAAGGATTATCAATCGCATGCATCTTCATCCCTTCTCCCTAACTCTTCATTAGATGGTGTTATGCTTCATGATGATGATGTTGATGCTCCTAATAACTTTTTCCTAATGATTGTATTCATGAAAATGATGGTATTGATCTAGTTGTTGACATTACTTGATCTTACTCTTCACCAACACCTACACCTAGTTGACCTTTATGGGCTCGTACACTTCTTGAGGATACTAGTCCTCTTGCTATTGATGCCAACAATGCACGCTACAATCATTCTTTCACTAAAGGTGTTAGTATTTCAATTCATGTGGTTTTTATTAATCTTTTAAAAAAATCAATTCTTTGGGTGTTTTGAAATGGGATAGTGCTATGATAGTGTTTTGAAATGGGATAGTGCTATGGTTCCTCTTTCATAGGGAAGAAATTTGGTCTAGAGAAAGTGGGTCTATCATAGTAAATTTGTAGCTAATTGTCATATTGATAAGTATAAGGCTTGTCTATTGACCAAGGTCTTTTATTAGGTTGAGGTTATTGATTATTTTAAGAGCTTCTCTCCTATAGAAAAGATGGATTCCATTTACCTTGCACTTTCTATTGTTGCATCTTAGTGTTGTATAGTGTATCCGATGGATGTGAAGAGTGATTTATTGCATAGTGATCTTTTGGAGGAGATATAAAAGTATAATCCACTAGGATTCATATAGGATTATTCACTTGTTTGCAAGCTATGTCATTCATTATATGGTCTCTAACAAGCTCCTAGATCTTGGTACACAAAGATGGACTTATTTTGCTTGCTTACAGATTAACTAAATGTCACATTGATTCTATAAATCACATTCAGAGGTATGGGGGGATTTTCTTATTATTATTCTCTATGAGGAAGAATTTATTATCATAGGGAGTTTTCCTACCATGATTAAGGATACTTAGTGATCTCTAATGGAGTATTTTGGTATGACCAATCTTGGTTTGTTGCATTACTTCATGTCTCCGTGTTTAATAGTCTTTTGTTGATATTTCTATTTTTTAAAAAGAAGTAGGGTCTTGATTTTATTTAGAGATTTGGTATGGATGATTTCAATCCAACCCCTTCTCATTTTCAATCAGGTGTTTTGTTGTCTACCAATTTCCCTACACCATTAGTTGATGCTACCTTGTATCACGAGTTGGTTGACAACCTTTTGTATGAGACACATAGTCATCCTGATATTTCCTTTGCAGATATTCATGACTCTTATTTGTCTAAAGGTCCTAATGAGAGTCATTAGAAGGAATTCAAGTGTACCTTGAGCTACATTCATGGTACCACATAGTTTGGAATTCACTATACATTAGGTGCTACTAAGTTTGTGGGCTTCACTAACTTAGATTGTGTTGGTGATGTTGATGGTCAGAAGTTTAGTTCTAGCTTTGTTTTTTGTCTTGATCATGGTCAAATTGTTTGGTTTTGAAATAAGCAAATTACTACTGTACTGTCATCAAATGAGGCTAAGTATCGAGGAGTAGTCTTGGCTAGTCAAGAGGTTATTTGGCTTCGATAATTAATAGCCATGTTTAGCTTTAAAAACAACCATGCTAGTACTATTTGGTGTGAAAATAAGAATTCCAAAAATAATTATCACAACCTAGTAGATAATATCACACTAGCCATATTTATTTCCACATGAACTTCAATCGATAGCTCATTCAAGATGGTGCTATTTCCTAGTATTTTTCCAAGGAACAATAGGTTGCAGACATATTCACCTAGCCTTTGGCATCTCCTTGGTATCTTTTGTTGTGATAAATATTAGGAGTGAAGGAAGTATTCATTGGGGGTATTCAAGCCTCTTCCTTCCTTTCACTTTTTCTTTTCAACATTTGTTTGTTTTGTCTTTTTGGAAAGGAGTTTTCTCAAATCGATTTTTATGTAGTAGAGTAGGTGTGACTTCCAAAGAGAGGATAGTTTCTCTTGATGAGGTAAGTTGACCTTGACTCTAAGTAAGACCAAATGAGACCCAAAGGTAAGAAACCTTGATGAGGGACCACCTAGCAAAGTGTTGTTGTATGTAATGTGTTGACAAAGTATGATGAGGACAAGCAAGTGACCTTTTGACTCAAGTTTAGACAAATGTGAATGTAATGTAAGGTGTAAAGCAATGATGGACTTTGTGAGACCCAAGGACAGGTTGAA
This sequence comes from Cryptomeria japonica, assembly GCF_030272615.1. Taxonomy (NCBI): domain Eukaryota; kingdom Viridiplantae; phylum Streptophyta; class Pinopsida; order Cupressales; family Cupressaceae; genus Cryptomeria; species Cryptomeria japonica. Next base: position 54,324,633 of record NC_081409.1, read on the forward strand.
TGCTAGATGAAACCCTGGAGAAATGACCTAGGAAGCTCAAGAATTCTGAAACTGACTGTGTTTGTTTGCTGGAGTGTAATAGTCTTTCAATTCTGGACACAGACGCGCTTGTATACTTCACAGACGCGATTTCTCGACACAGGCACTGCTCTGTTTAACACAGACGCGGTTCTGAGATTTTTTTGTTTATGTTTGCTGGACTATAACAATTTTTCAATTCTGGACACAGACACGCCTGTATACTTCACAGACGCGGTTTCCCGACACAGGCGCTGCTCTATTTAACACAGATGCGCTTCTGAGATTTTTTTGTTTGCCAAATGCAATGTTGACTATTGGAACACATACGCGATTCTGTCCTTCATAAACGCGGCTAGACAACACAGATGCTATTATGCCCGACACAGACGCGTTTCTGCAAATTTTGTGCAATTTTTCCAATCTATGAAGTTATTTTGTTGTGACCAAATCTGACTATTTGACTGATTTTCGTGACAAGAGGACATAGTGTTGATGAAGACCCAATGTTTGCAAGTGTCTAGACTCAAAATGACTCCAAGAAAAGTGTGTTGTTTGATGTAAAAAATGTTTTGCATACACTTGAAGACACAAAAGACACAATGTTTTGCTATTTGGTCTTGAATGTTTTGAATGTTTAACATAAGTCAAGCACAATTCTTATGGTTGGCCAAGACAATAGTTGTTGATCCCACATGGGGTTTTACCCCCAAGGCTACGCTATTCAGAGCGGATACTTAGATGCCTGACCTCACTGGCTCCATCCTCGGCACTCACTTCTCAGGTCAGCCAAGCATTAGTCCCCACGAAAACTCCCCGTGGTGAACTTTGTTTCTCTACTAAGAACCGTATGTGTGTGGGCCACTACCAGAGGTCCGACCTCCTACCCCAACAACTAGAAGGATTTGGGCTTCTAAAACAAAAAGGTGCTCGTAAGGGCATCCACTCATGTGGCCATACATGCGGCACTTTCAGCTTTGTAAATATAGAAGGCTCCCAGCCGGTAGGGGTTACGCCCTACAACTGATCAAATAAATTTGATCAAACGGGTTTATGGGGAGACATAGTGTCGGTATGAACTAATCAGCACACGTTATTCATAGTTTTCACCATGAATACATTTATTTATAGTGGTTTGGAAGAAGATGGCTTTTCTTTTGCTACCACTTGGGTCATTCTCTTCTCACTAGTAGTCCTAATGACCACACGGGAAGACAGACCCTCTAAAGATTAAACAAAAAGAGCCTATTGCTCAAGACACAAAAGACAATGATTCAATTTTAGTGCACCTTTTGAAGTGTTTGCTAGTCTATGAAAACAAGGCACACAATAAAAATCCAAAAACCCTTGCTAAGGACCTGCACCAAAGATTTGTTAGTAGTTTGGGTTGTTTCAAATGATCACCCCTTCCTGCAAGCACACAAGTTAGGTAAATTTTAAAACCCAAAAGACTTTGTGAAAATAGGGGCCTTCAACCAAACGATTTTGCTTCCAAGACAAGCTGCACCAATTTTGTTAGCTAGATCTGAAAATGTTAGTCCAAAAGTAAACCAGATCTGAAACCCTAAATGCAAAATCCGAAAACTAAATCAATAAAACTTCAAAATTCTAAAACAGGTGATACATAGACGCAATTACCCTCAACTCAGATGTGACTCTGCGACACAAATGCGGTTCTGTGAGACACAGACATGGATAAAAACCACAGACGCGCTTCCCAGACACAGACGTGGCTAAAAATGACACAGACGCGTTTCTGTAACACAAACGCGCCTTTCGAAAACCTGCAAAATAAAATTTTGTCGAAAACATAGACGCGATTCCAGATGTCGCAGATTCGCTAGAAAATCAAAAACGCGATCCGAAAGTATGGAGATGCGAAAATGTCAAAAATGTTGTCGGAAATGCCAGATCTGCAACTTCAAACACAAAATCTGCAACCAAAGGTTAAATGCAAAAGGGACAAGAGTTCCACCGGGCGTGCCAAAATGTATATGGTGAAAATGGATAACAATAATAACAATATTGAAAGGCTAAATGAATTCAACCACAAAACCCTAGCCTAACAATCAACAAAGATCCACCATAACATATGAAGATTACCTAAGACAATGCAAATCACATGAAATCACAAAGATTATACCATCACATGTCCAATAGGGTTTTGATCTCCATTCTTCCTATCTCCATTGATCTTGCTTGATATATTTTCTCTCAGATTTTATATGCACAAGAGCTCAACAAAGAACAGAATGTGGTTGCAAGTAGGATCGTATATGCCAAGTAGTCAATTGATCAAGTAGTTAGCTCATTAGCTCATTAGGATTTGATAATGAAGGAAGCATCTCCTTATATAGAAGACACAATATGCAATGGAGGGATAAGATTGAGAGGTGTAAAAGGAGGTCGGCTATGATTAGAGGGTAGGTAAAAGAAATAATAAAATAATGAAAGGGGTAGGTAGTGTAGGAATTAAAAGATGAATGACATGTGTCATAGGTAGAAAAGGCTAATGAATTAATTAAATAAATAAAGATTTATTTAATTAATAGAAGTTGGATAATTAAATAAATAAGAATATTTATTTAATTTAGGAAAAGGATAATTTAAATAAAGAAATGTATTTATTTAAATGAGAAATAAGGCTAGAAGAGGATAAATGAATTAATTAAATAAATAAGGATTTATTTAATTAATAGAAGAATTAGGCTTAGATAATTAAATAAATAAAATATTTATTTAATTAGACTGGATAATTTTAGGTGTCTACATTTTGCCCCTCTTTGAGACAATGCGGCTTGTCGCGTTGTTTCAAAGAAGATAAGATGAACTGATATAGAGTTTCCCCAAGATGGGAATGATATGCCCCCTCGAGAGATTGGATGAAAATGTTTGAAAAGATTGCAGACAATCTCTCGATAAGAAAGAAAGGCTAGAATGGACTGACCGGATAAAGTGACAGAGTCACGGGATAATGAAGACTGACTTGGGGAATGAATGCGAGGGCTAGGGTAGGCTATAGGATAGACCACGGGGGAAAGTACATCCTCATTGTCATCCATACATCCACAAGAGCATATTGCAGAGCGAAAATAGAGCAGGAGCAGTCAGCAGTGATGGCTTTCACTCACAGATTCGACCGCGTTCGCCGATTTCAGAGGCCAGCAGAGGCAAGAGAGCTGGTAAGTACCACCAAACCTCCTCGTGCTTTGACACATTTAATTTTGTCATTAATGCATACTAGGTAATGTAATAAATGCGCGTTTATGTCAGGAAAATGTGTTTGTGTCCAAAAATGTGAATTTGTGTCTTCTAGGTCAAATCGGCAGTTCTGTGATGAACATATGCTGTCGATTGGATAAGCTACTGAGAGGATACACTCAAGAAGGTCCTCTAGGAAGACTAGGATAGATCAAGGCACTTTGTGATGAACAATGAGTACCAAGATAGAGTACTTTGTGATGAACAGGGAGTACTAAAATAGAGTACTTTGTGATGAACAGGGAGTACTAAAATATGAGCAACACTTTGTGATGAACAGTGAGTGCAAATGTGAGTAACACTTTGTGATGAACAATGAGTGTCACACACGTAGTACTTTGTGATGAACAGTGAGTACCACTAGGATAGAAGCAACACTTTGTGATGAATAGTGAGTGTCACTAGGATAGATAGCCATATGCATGTAGATAAAAAGTAGCATTTTGTGATAAACAGGGAATGCCACTATGACTGACATGAGTGATTTGTTTGACTGCAGGAGTATTTGCTGATGCTAGAGTCACGGGAGAGATTCCGGTTGACGCAGAGGTTGCAACCTGAGTTGTCGCTTGAGGACAGAGCTGCCATCGAGGAGCTGGGTTTGAGACATGTGCTGTATGTGCCTAAGTTTCGGGCAAACATGATTTTGCTGACTGCACTGGCTGAGAGATGGCACTCTGAGATGTGCACGTTTCATCTACTGATGGGTGAGATGACAGTCACCCTGGAGGATGTATATAGGATTATGCGGATACCGATTGATGGGGAGCTGATTCCGTACAATTAAGACGGAGACAGGGATGCCCTTAGATGAGTGTTCTAGGATCCAAGACTGGAGATGAGGGTGGGACACGTGGCATGGGATACCATGACATGGATAGGATGAGCACTACCAATAGTGTTGGCAGGAGTGATCAGTGAGTTCCTTTGTATCAGTTTTGTACCATTTTGTATAATGATGTAGACACCTGCGGGTGATTGTAGCCATATGATTTTGACATCATTGTATCATGACACTTTATATATATATATGAGATGATTCATCTTTGCGGTAGCTATATGCATGTGTACCTATGTGATGAGATGTTCTTATGTCATGCTTATGATATGGATGCGAATATGTATATGATGCAATGCAATATATTTTTTTTTTTGTTCGTTTATGTTTTATATGCAAATGTGAATGTAAGCAATGCAGATGAATATGATATTGCAAATGTAAATTGTGCTAACAGGTGTTGTGTGCAGGATGTGATGCAGTTGTGATATCTATATGTATGTATGAAATTCTTATATGTGGTAATGTAGGTGCAGCTACATGAAATGCAAATGTTTTTGGTGTGTCATTATACTTAGTCATGTGATAGCAGGCTATGCGGACTCAAGAAGGATGATGGAAGTCAATCAAGAAAGGGGGATGGAAGACAAAAGATATGAAAGTGAAAGAGTTTCTTGTGCATTATCATCATTGAGCTTTATTATGGCAAGTAGGTTATGACAATTGAGGCATATGTTCGACCCAAAAAGTCATTGTACCTATTTGCATGGAGATAAGACAGTCACAAACAAGGAATGCCCCAGCTCACACTAGACTCACAGTGTCCTCATATTCTTGGACAAGTCATAGCATTACTAAGAGACAATCCATAGACAACAAATACAAATAGGTGATGATACCCCATCCTCGCTTTTCTAGTCAAAGACATCCTGGAGATAGAGTCTCTAGTCAGAGACATCCTGGAAAAGCTAAAAGACATGTCACCAAAAAGATAAAATCAAAAGAAAACCAAGACCTGACACCAACATCCACTGTAGCCCTCAAGTTTAGTGTCTCTTATCACTTGTATAAGTCTTATTTGATTGTGGTCACAATGTTTACTTTCACAGAAAGGATAGATAGCACTGAACCATATGTTGTCTGAGTCTGTTGAAAGATTTGATTTGTTGAAGCCCATTGTTGCTGTTGTCTCATCTGAAACTGACTGAATCCATGAAACTGATACTTTATTGCGGAGAAGACAAAACTTTATTGCGGATCTGTGATGCAAATGCTGCTTTATTGCGGATTGTGCGCGGATAGACTAAAGAAAGCTGGAAGAAACTGTACTCCTTGAAACATGTGATGTTCTCAGTTCCACACCCATTATTAGACGTAGGATTTGCCTTAGCCACAGATAGGATCTGATTTATTATGGATGGAAAGGGATGAAAAGGGAGGTTTATTATGAATGGCTAACCAATCTTAGGGAGATCAATGACAAGCCATGATGGGAATAGGTAAGTTTATTATGGATGAATTGGTCGTGAGTGTGTGCAAAGTGAAGTGATGAAAGAGAATCCTGAAGGAGGGAGGAGCAATGTCTCTACGCATAGCGCTGGTGACCCAGTTTTCACCATGGTACTTGCCCAGGGCGCCACCAAAGTGGTTTTCACCATTGGACGAAATTATTTCTCTTTACTTTTTTCAATTTTTCAATATTTTTTTTTGTGTCACAAGGTGCCTGTTTGCCAGGTTTTCACCAAGTAACGATTTTTTTGTTTTATAAATTTTTTTTTTGTATTTTTGAATTTTTTTGAATTTTTTTTTGTATTTTTGAATTAGGATATTCCGAAGAGCTATGTGTAAAACCTGCGAAGGTGCATGCTGTTGATAGGATCCTCCAAAGGTTCACCCTCTGTAGTTGAGAGCTGATATGCCCTAGATCCATATGCTGCTGTAATGATGTAAGGACCAAGCCAGTTTGGTTCGAACTTGCCCTTCTTCTCTCTGTCTTGTTGATTTTTAGGATTTTCTCTAAGAACCAAGTCACCTACCTCAAATGTGCGAGGCTTAACCTTGTGATTGTAGCTGCATTGTTCCTTGACTAAATGATGTGTAGCTTGAGTGACTATCTTCCTTGATAAGGGAACTGAGATAGAATTACTAGTGTGTGGACTACACAGGCCCGTATGCATGTCACCTGAAGAAGTTTGGGCATCCTTGATAACAAAGTCCTGCGAAGAAGCTCCATTAAAGGTCCATGATGTATCACTAAAAGGGGATGGATGTGTGGAACAAGTGGATGAGTTATGAAGGCTTATGATTGTGAAAAGAAGTGAAAGTAGGAGAGCATGATGGAGAATTAGGATCAACAAGTATGCTTTTTGATTTAAAATTTTAGAACTTTTGCCCCCAGTTATTTTGATATTAGGGGAGATCAACTCTTTCTCTTTTTGCTTCATAGGATTTTTATCCTTGACTTTGATTTTTGCAGAGTCCAATAGCTTTTGATTTTGATTTGGACTAAAGCACTTCTCTTTAGTTTTGACTTTTAGTTTTTTTTGTTCAAAGCTTGATTTTTGATCCCCAGTTAGTAAGGGCTTTTGCAATTCTTGTTGATCCAAGTCTGGAAGTGGAGTGGAAATGGAATGAGTGGATGATATAGTAAGGCTATGTGAGTTATCAAGAGGGCTGGCAATATGCTCAATAGATTCTTCGCTGGAACCACTCTTAGGACTATTGATATCAAGAGTTGCTTGCACCACTAGAGGAGATTTGCATTCAGACTTAGTAGCCACAACACTAGGTGGTTCACACCCAATTCCTTGGCATTGCAAATTGTTTGTAGGATGCTCTTGTTGACTGAATGTGTGAGGAGATAGTGGGAGTTGTTCAACATGAAATATATACTCACCACATCCCATGTCTTTAAACTTGAAATTTTCTTTGATCTCTGCTTGTTTTGATGTAAAAGCTTTCAAGGATTCTGGATCCACATATGCTGATGAAGGAATAGCTTCTCGATTGACTGGGATTGTTATTTCTAACCGAGGTTGCAGATTGTTGCAATATATGAATGGATTTGGATCCGCTTTGACGGTCACTTCAACTCCATTGTGTGGAAACTTGATACATCGATGATATGTAGATGGGACTGCTCTCATCTCATGAATCCAAGGACGTCCTAGCAATATGTTGTATGTGAGATCTAGATCAAGGACCTGAAAAACCACATCCTTTGTAATGGGCCCAACTCTGAGAGGTAAGGTGACTGTACCCTTGGATGAATGCTCTTCATCATCGTATGCCTTAATGGTGATTTTGTTTGTAGAATTCACAACTTTATTAGAATATCCCAATTGTGTAATAGTGCTTAATGTACAAATGTTGATACCTGCTCCTCCATCTATCAGGACTCATTTTATTTGATGTTTGTGTATGAAGGCTTCAATGTGTAATGGTGTATTATGCGGCTGACTTACAGAGGCATCATCAGCTTTCGTGAAAGTAAGTGAATGTGGAATGGAAAGGTATCCCACCATGGCTTGAAACTGGTCCACGTTTAGATTAGTAGGAATAGCAGTATCTCTCAAGATTTTGTCAAGAATGACTTTATGTGCGGGAGATATGCGTAATAGTTCAAGAATGGAGATGAGCGCGGGTGTCTTCCCTAGCTATTCTACAAGGTCATATTCAGGTTTGGTTGATGAAGAAGCTGTGTTTTTAGTTGGAGCACCTTGTAGAGTGATTTTGCCTCGACGGGTTGTAACATGACATTCAGAGGTAGGTTCGGAAGAAGATCCAACACCTTTTAGGACAATCTTGGGTCTCTAAGTAGAATTCTCGGATGCTTTGCCCTTGATGATAATAGTAGAGATGTAATTGTCCATCGATATGTGATTGATAGTTAAATCATAGTTATAGGATGCTCTAGTATAGTTGGTTTGGTCATCTATGGCTTTAGCTTTTCCCTTGTCATGTTTTGGGAGTGGTTCCTTAAACATCTCATGTTCTTGATTAGATGAATGTCCCTCAATCTCAATGTCACCTCTATCAATGAGATCTTGTATGATGTTCTTCAGTCGATGACAATTTCCTGTCTTATGACCCTTGCTCTTATGAAATTCACAATACTCATCATCATTCCACCAATTTGGTTTAACCTTTGGTTCATATGGAGGAAAATCTAGGATAGTGATTACCTTGTTTGCCACTAGCTTCTTGAAAACTGACTCAAGTGGTTCTCCCAACGGAGTATACTTCCTTCGTGATCTGGAAGTTGTTTGAGTATTCACTTGATTGTTTGTAGAACTTGATCCAGAAAAAATGAATTTGGGACGCACTGTGTTGGCATCAACAACACCATCATTGACTGTATTCTTGTTTTTATTCCAAAATCTTGGCTTGTCTTTTCCTTTAAAGTCATCTTTGTTTTCCTTGAATATCTTAATGACTCCTTGTTCAATTAGAACCTTCTCTGTTGCTAAGCCTTTTTCAATGATGTCTTTGAAGGTGGACAAACAAGCTTTCCTTAAGTCATAACCAATCTCTTTGTTAACATTTTGGGTGAACATTTCTACCATTTGTTTTTGTGGAATTTCACAAGAGCATCTGCTGGCTAGATTTCTCCATCTTTGTAAAAATGATGCAAAAGATTCTCCCTCTTTTTGCTTGGTGTTGCACAAAGTAGTGACTGATATGTCTGTCTCTATGTTGTAGGAGAAATGTTGAATAAATGCCTCTGCTAAGTCACCCCATGACTTAATACCAGGTGGGAGTTGGGAGAACCATTCCATAGCTTGATCGCCTAGACTCTGTGGAAATAATCTCATCAAATATGTCTCTTCTGCTGCTACCTCAATGCAAGCTGTGAAAAAATGTCTTATGTGTGCCTTAGGATCCCCTTTTCCTCTATACTTATCAAATTTAGGTGTCACAAAGTGTGTAGGAAAAGGAGGCATTCGAATGCTCTTGTCAAATGGATAGGGACATATGTCTCTCATTGTGTATGTTGGCTTTGGTGTATTTATGTCCTCCATTTTATTTTGTAAGTCCCTGATTTGTTGCTCCAAATTGCTCTTAGGTGGAGATCGACTTCTTGGACCATACCCCATGCTTGAGGCACCAATTGGAGGAGGAGCATGTTGCATATATGGATGATATTGATAATACACATGTTCATATGGAGGAGGTCTATAGTGATGCTGCATATATGGACCACTTGGTATAGATTCATGTTGAGGAACACAATATCTATTTTGTCCATGTATACCATACTCTACAGGCATGTCATGTTCTAATGTGTTGCCCCCAAATTTGACATGAGGTTTCCTTGTGTCCAAATTTTGAGCATGCCTTTGAACATCCAATTGTTTTGGTGGTTGATCCTTAGCATTAATATGTGATTGAGCATATTTTTCTCCATAAGACTTCCATAATGGTCTGTGAAGGTGAGTATCATATGTTTGACCATGTGTATGTGGGACCTTTGGTTTTTGAAGCAAAGTTGATGGTGATTCAGGTACCATGTGTGGTCCTCTATTTCCTCCACTATTAGGTCTCCTTTGATCCATATTGGATTGAGTTTGTTGCAAAGGTCTATGTTCCATTATTTGAGACATGTCAAAATCATGAGGTATCTTGGCTCCACTTTGTGCCATCATTTGTAAGAAGTTTTGTCTATCCCTCCTCATTATTTCCTCAACCAATCAATTGAAATGGGGATTCATAATGGATTCTTCCACATCTGCTGAATGTACTGAAAAAGTTGTCCACATTGTCATTGTGTGTACCATTGTTGTTTATAGTGTCCATGTTCTCAACATTTGGAATGTTTCTATAGGCATCCATGTCAGGTAATGTGGTATGATCAGAATTGAAAAAGATATCATTGTCATACTCATAAGAACTCATGTTTGCGGACTCTTGACCCTCTTTAGTTTCTCTCCTAGATTTTTGAAGATGGGTTTCAACCATGAACTAGGTATTGACCAAGATGTGTGAGACTAGATGAAAAATGGAAAGAGTATGGAAGACCAAGAGTTGGATGGAATGTAAATGAGTCTGAAGTGTACTTGCAATGTCCAAAGTGTAAGACCAAGTAATGTATGTAGTAGAGTAGGTGTGACTTCCAAAGAGAGGATAGTTTCTCTTGATGAGGTAAGTTGACCTTGACTCTAAGTAAGACCAAATGAGACCCAAAGGTAAGAAACCTTGATGAGGGACCACTTAGCAAAGTGTTGTTGTATGTAGTGTGTTGACAAAGTATGATGAGGACAAGAAAGTGACCTTTTGACTCAAGTTTAGACAAATGTGAATGTAATGTAAGGTGTAAAGCAATGATGGACTTTGTGAGACCCAAGGACAGGTTGAATGCTAGATGAAACCCTGGAGAAATGACCTAGGAAGCTCAAGAATTCTGAAACTGACTGTGTTTGTTTGCTGGACTGTAACAGTCTTTCAATTCTGGACACAGACGTACTTGTATACTTCACAGACGCGATTTCTCGACACAAGCACTGCTCTGTTTGACACAGACGCGCTTCTGAGATTTTTTTGTTTATGTTTGCTGGACTGTAACAGTTTTTCAATTCTGGACACAGACGCACCTATATACTTCACAGACGCGGTTTCCCGACACAGGCACTGCTCTGTTTAACACAGATGCGCTTCTGAGATTTTTTTGTTTGCCATATGCAATGTTGACTATTGGAACACAAACGCGATTCTGTCCTTCATAGACGTGGCTAGACAACACAGATGCCATTATGCCTGACATAGATGCGTTTCTGCAAATTTTGTGCAATTTTTCCAATCTGTGAAGTTATTTTGTTGTTACCAAATCTGACTGTTTGACTGATTTTCGTGACAAGAGGACACAGTGTTGATGAAGACCCAATGTTTGCAAGTGTCTAGACTCAAAATGACTCCAAGAAAAGTGTGTTGTTTGATGTAAAAAATGTTTTGCATACACTTGAAGACACAAAAGACACAATGTTTTGCTATTTGGTCTTGAATGTTTTGAATGTTTAACATAAGTCAAGCACAATTCTTATGGCTGGCCAAGACAATAGTTGTTGATCCCACATGGAGTTTTACCCCTGAGGCTACGCTATTCAGAGCGGATACTTAGATGCTTGACCTCACTGGCTCCACCCTCGGCACTCACTTCTCAGGTCAGCCAAGCATCAGTCCGCATGAAAACTCCCCGTGGTGAACTTTGTATCTCTACTAAGAACCGTATGTGTGTGGGCTGCTACCAGAGGTCCGACCTCCTGCCCCAACTACTAGAAGGATTTGGGCTTCTAAAATAAAAAGGTGCTAGTAAGGGCATCCGCTCGTGTGGCCATACATGCGGCACTTTTAGCTCTGTAAATATAGAAGGCTCCCAGCCGGTAGGGGTTACGCCCTACAATTGATCAAATAAATTTGATCAAACGGGTTTATGGGGAGACATAGTGTCGGTATGAACTAATCAGCACACGTTATTCATAGTTTTCACCATGAATACATTTATTTATAGTGGTTCAGAAGAAGATGGCTTTTCTTTTGCTACCACTTGGGTCATTCTCCTCTCACTAGTAGTCCTAATGACCACATGGGAAGACAGGCCCTCTAAAGATTAAACAAAAAGAGCCTATTGCTCAAGACACAAAAGACAATGATTCAATTTTAGTGCACCAATTGAAGTGTTTGCTAGTCTATGAAAACAAGGCACACAATAAAAATCCAAAAACCCTTGCCAAGGACCTACACCAAAGATTTGTTAGTAGTTTGGGTTGTTTCAAATGATCACCCCTTCCTGCAAGCACACAAGTTACGTAAATTTTAAAACCCAAAAGACTTTGTGAAAATAGGGGCCTTCAACCAAACGATTTTGCTTCCAAGACAAGCTGCACCAATTTTGTTAGCTAGTCTGAAAATGTTAGTCCAAAAGTAAACCAGATCTGAAACCCTAAATGCAAAATCCGAAAACTGAATCAATAAAACTTCAAAATTCTGAAACAGGTGATACATAGACACGACTACCCTCAACTTAGATGTGACTCTATGACACAAACGTGGTTCTGTGAGACACAGACATGGATAAAAACCACAGACGTGCTTCCTAGACACAGACGCGGCTAAAAATGACACAGACGCGTTTTTGTAACACAGACACGCCTTTCGAAAACTTGCAAAATAATTTTTTTTCAAAAACACAGACACGATTCCAAATGTCGCAAATGCGCCAGAAAATCAAAAACGCGATCCGAAAGTATGCAGATGCAAAAATGTCAAAAATGTTGTCAGAAATGCCAGATCTGCAACTTCAAACACAAAATCTGCAACCAAAGGTTAAATGCAAAAGGGACAAGAGTCCCACCGGGCGTGCCAAAATGTATATGGTGAAAATGGATAACAATAATAATGATATTGAAAGCCTAAATGAATTCAACCACAAAACCCTAGCCTAACAATCAACAAAGATCCACCATAACATATGAAGATTACCTAAGACAATGCAAATCACATGAAATCACAAAGATTATACCATCACATGTCCAATAGGGTTTTGATCTCCATTCTTTCTATCTCCATTGATCTTGCTTGATATATTTGCTCTCAGATTTTATATGCACAAGAGCTCTACAAAGAACGAAATGTGGTTGCAAGTAGGATCGTATATGCCAAGTAGTCAATTGATCAAGTAGTTAGCTCATTAGCTCATTAGAATTTGATAATGAAGGAAGCATCTCCTTATATAGAAGACACAATATGAAATGGAGGGATAAGATTGAGAGGTGTAAAAGGAGGTTGGCTATGATTAGAGGGTAGGTAAAAGAAATAATAAAATAATCAAAAGGGGTAGGTAGTGTAGGAATTAAGAGATGAATGACATGTGTCATAGGTAGAAAAGGCTAATGAATTAATTAAATAAATAAAGATTTATTTAATTAATAGAAGAAGTAGGATAGTTAAATAAATAAGAATATTTATTTAATTTAGGAAAAGGATAATTTAAATAAATAAATGTATTTATTTAAATGAGAAATAAGGCTAGAATAGGATAAATGAATTAATTAAATAAATAAGGATTTATTTAATTAATAGAAGAATTAGGCTTAGATAATTAAATAAATAAAATATTTATTTAATTAGACTGGACAATTTTAGGTGTCTACAGTTCCATCAGACACAAATTACACACAACAATCTGAATATAAAGACATGAAATCTTGTATATTTAACTTTTGAAGTAAGAATTTATCCAAAAGTTGCAGTTACAAAATACACCAATATACTCAGTTTGTACAAAATATACCTTTCATTCCTATCAGGCTTTTCTAAAACATGATACTTGTAGCCCAGCCAACAACAGGATTTTATTTTTATATCTCTTTTACAAAAATGACTCATTATATATATGTGAGCTCAAGGATTCAAGTGAAAGGTCACACCTTTTCATCTTGTTAAACTAAACTTTACTAAGACTTAATACCTAACTGCCAGACATAAAATAAAATTACAAACTAAGAGATTAATCTTGGTCACGCAATAATGTGTTACATTTCCGAATATGGTCTAAATATTTGCTATCTTGGTGAGTGTTGGTATTGAACATGGTATCTCTGACAGCAAGTTCCATGGTAACCATTTTCTCCATCTGCTCCCCAGTCTCTTTCATATCCAAGACATCTACCCAGGCAACATTCAGGGATGTGTTGAGTACATTCTAGCATTCTGTAACATAGTCCCCTTTATCCTTTAATTGTTCTGCTTCGTCCACAACATCTAGTATGCCATATCTGACAATATCCTTATAGTCAGTAAATTCCTGCTTGGTGTCCACACTATATGCCTTACACTTATTCAATCTTCTCTAGATCTTCTCACCATTTTTCTCTTTGACACTCTTCTCTTTCATCAATGCCTTCGGCCTCTTCAAAATTCCTTCATGAGAAGATAAATTATCCCGAGTCTTCTAACAATTGGTCCAAAATTCTTTGAGGAATTCCAACAAATGCTCAAAACTATTGGTCAACAAAACACAGCCAACATCCACTCTAGTAGTCCTAATTTGTTTTCTCAACTTTATATTTTTTTTCATTTGATCCTCATATTTCTTTTTCCATTGCACACTGGTATCAGTTATCTATGGTACTTCATGACCATGACTTCTTAATAGATCTTCATACAAAATCTTGTATTTCTGACCCTCCTTCAACACCCACTGCATTTGGGCTTTATTTAGCTTTGCAATGTCAATCCCCAAGTCTGTAGTGATAATTGGATTAACCTCCCCTACTTTCAACCTCATCATATGCCCAAATGCTTTGTCTACATCTATAATCTTGAGTCTTTTATTTCAGGGGTACAAGGCCCAAAGTAACATTTCTTATTCATTTGGATCATATCTTGATCCAATAAAAATGTCATCAACTCCCTGGATGTCTAATTTAACATCCTTTCTATCCAAATGTAGTAAACTGTCAAAAATAAAAGAAGCACTTAAATCCCATCCTTGGAACAAAATAATGCCTGCCTCATTGAGAAGTTGTTTCCCTCTCTATGGTGTCATTGTAGCTACCTTTGTATCAATGTTTTGCTCCAATATTTTTAGCATCTCTACTTTGTTCTTAGGGGTGACATTTGGGATTCTCTCCCTCAACCTTTTCCCTTTGTAGTGGTACAAGAATTATTTAAACTCCTTGGATTGTAAAAAATTTCATCTGCCATAAATGCTAAATGTTCCTCCATCCTCACATCTGTGTTGGCGTTGAGTCTCACCATAGCCTTCTCCTGGCTCTCTATAATTTCTTCTATTTCAGGTGCACAAAGAGTAGACACAACTACATTCTCATCAGAGTCACTCTTAGAGTCTCCTTCTTATTTCAGTTCATGAAGCCTCCTCTTCCAATTTTTTGTTCAACTCCTCTAAGACTACATTAGCCTCACCCCGCTCCTTGTTCCTAAATAAGTCCTCTGCTTCCATGGGTATGTGCAGATATTCTCCCAAGTTTTGGCTCTTCCTGCAATGGTTAATATATCCTTCTGGATCATAATTCTTCCAAGCCTGGTGTCCATATAGGTTGTATTCCTCTACCAGCTTCTTCTTTACCATCTAATATGCCTTGGTAGACACAATGGTGAAATCTCCAAAATGTAAAGTGCTAGGAATAAACACCTGCTTGTGTGCACCAGTTAAATGCTTTGCATTTGACATGCGAAGCTACCTAACAATCTCTAGGTATGCAATTATGTCAGGCACTAATGTGGGCATTCTGAATGGAACACCTTCAAAACAATAGACTCTGAAAAAGGTGAAGTTCTGGCATACAAACCAGTCACCCCAATTGTGATATACCCTAGTATCTCTGAAAGCATAGGGTCTCAATTTTTTTTTAATCTTTGGTGAGATAGACCCTTCACATTCTATCCCAAACAATCTGTACAAGGGCTTGACGAAGTATTCTTCAAACAACATATAGTGCGATTTGTCAAACCTTTAGTCCCACATGGATACCCATAGTTGGATAGGCTGCACCTGTCCCTCTTTGTCTCTAGGGGTTACCCTTAACTCTTTGGGCCACAAACCCTACATCTGACCATAAAACAAGACTATATGTATTAGCAATGAATAAAACTTAAAAGTAGGGTTAGGCTCTATTTACAAACTCAAAAAACCTTCATGCAACTTCTCTACAAAGTAGGTTACAAATCAAATGGCCTCGGCTCATGCATTTGAATTTTCGCAGCCAACACCAATGGACCTATTCTTGTAACATTAGGAACTTCTTCCCTACAAACCAGACCACATGCCCAATATGGGTACTGCAAGTATTGCCTGAATAGGGTAATCTCAAAAGGGGGACCATCCTGTTTCATGAGTCATCCCTTTTCTTTCTTGTGAATTGCTAGCTTCCATACTGTGTGGGCAGTGTCCATTTTGGTGTATTCTCCTTCTAAGTTTGCAAAAGATAGGGGCATGTAAGGCTCAAATATCATGCCGACCACCTCATGAATAGACCCAACAGATATCCAGATGAATGGATCCCCATTTAGCAATTGGATGTATCTTTTCTCTTTGTTATAATTCTTTGTGAGCAATTCCAACAACTTGACATTCTGAAACACATTTGGTACCACCAATCTACCTAAATTTGTCATCCAAGGGTTTGACCATGGCATCTCCTTGTTCTTCCTGAGGTAGTGATACAAAAACAACTCGTGGCCACTTACATTTGTCCACATATCCCAACTCTTGTACTTATCTTCCAACTAATCCTTGGGCAGTAGATTTGTTTTAAACCTCCTTGTCTTCGCACCAAATGACTCCATCTAGTCAATAATATTTTGGTTCAATTTTCACTTCTATATACCCTCCACAGACTTCACTTTTTTTGACTTAGTTGATTGTGTATCTAAGATCTCTATAACCTTTCTCTTTCCTTGTGAACTAGACGCCTCCATGATTAAATACTTGAATTCTAAATTTCCCACACTTCTTGTCTACAACTTTAATGTTAAAGGCTAAAGAGACTGTAAAAATTCCTAGCACAAGAAAATATTTCTTTATATTGAATATGCAATGGCTATGGTCTATAATGATAAAAAAACTCATCAATTTTGCTTCGTGCGGATCAAATCATCCTGATCATGAGCATTAAATAATGGGTGTCATATTAGACGTTCTAATGGCTAATCGACATAACCCCACTTGATAATTCAATTATTTGGTGCCATGCATTCCTTCAATGACCTTTTTGTCTTTCTGATCGACATAGGTCATTTCGATGAATCCATCTTATACTACTCTGGCCGTTTCACTTTTTCACTCAAGGCTTCACTTATCTCAATGAATCCACCTTTCACTTCTATTAGTTAGTGTTTATTTATGTTACATTGGGCTATGTCTCATTGATGAAACCTCCTTCTTCTTATTTCTCCTGTCGCTCCATCAGCCTTCGGAATGGGATTACTATAAAATTCATCTACTAGGCCCACAACATCTAACCTTTTCTTTGATCGACATGGCTTTCACCAATTACTTCATCGGGCATCAGATTAGTGTATTTCTCTTACCTCCGATAGTTATAGTCTCCCCGATAGGTCCGCCCTCTGTGGCATTCTGCCCATTGGGCATTGGAATAACTCTTAGGATGTTTCTCCAGTAGTGGAAGCTATCCCGATGAGTCTTTTGCACCTTACTCTCCTTATCGGGCTGCTTTGGTCTATCGGTGTAGTCTATCCTGATGTAGTCAACTTCACTTATGTCGACCTCATCTTCCTCATCGGGCATTGAGATAACCCAAAATCCCTCTCCCCGACAATGCATCCTATCCCAATGAGTCCTACTTCTTTTCTCGCTTGGTATCACTTTATCAGAGAGAGTCTCTCTGATAAGACCGTCTTCTCCATTCAGTCCATCGGGTATTGAGGTAACATATATTTGGACCTCCCGATAATGCGATGTATTTCTACGAATAGATCACCTCTTTGGTTATCGGTAAGAGCTCCACTGATAACCTCATCGGGCATTAGGATGACATTTTTTCCTTGTTGTCGATAGTGTGTGTTACTCTGATGGCTCAGACTTTATCTCTATAATCTACCCCGATGGATTTCCACTTAGTCGCACCTTTTCCCACCACTCACTCTTTAGGAAATACTGTCAACATGATTCACTCTGATTAACGTACTCCTCCCTCCTTAGGCAATCTCATCGAGATGACTTATGCCAATAATCAAAATTTTGCAATTTTTGCAAAAGAAGGCCCTCTTTATATATGCAACTTTTGACAATCATACTGAAGGGCTTCTCCCATGCCTTTTACCTTTCTAAACATGATCACAACTCTGCTCTATGCTGATTTTCCAAAAATGCTTTTGCAATGAGACCAATTGTGAAGTTGTGGATTACCAGAATGCCATTTCACTCAACACTTCCCTTGAATATGCCCAAGTGATACCCTTTTAGGAAGACACTACAATCAAGCCACTTGGACATACCACTTAGAAATAAATTCTCATATTTTGGAATCATTAAGCAAAGCATCTATATATAGCACAAAAATATTTTGTAAAAAAATGTGCTAACAATGGCTCTTTCTGGGGATGTATGTTCTTTTTAGGGACATAGAAAGATCTCAGCTATCTCTAGAAAGTAGACCAAAAATAGAAAATTTAAAATACATAATAGGAAACAAAAGAAAAACTATACTACTATGATACAAAAAATACTCCCTGATTATCAAAAGAAGAAATGCTTGAGGTATTGAGCATGGACTAGAAATTCCAACACTTCGCCATTAGTATCTTGCAAGTAATATGAATTCTCTCCACTTTTTTCAAAGATAATATAGGGTCCCAGCTAAAGTGCATCAAATTTTCCATGTTTTCCTTTGTGTTTGTCTTTGGCATTCCATTTAAGTACCCATTCTCCTTCTTCAAATGTTCTATCACAAGCCCTTTTATCATGTAAAGTCTTAACCATCTGTTGCCTCTAAATGTTTCTTTCCTGAGCCTCTCTTCTACACTCATCCACCTTAGCCAACGTCATCAACTTGTCCCCCATGAAGTTTAATTCTTCTGAATACTCTTTTGTAACAAATTTATACACTGGAAGTAAATTATTCAAGGGTAATGTTGCTTCTTTACCATATACAAGCTCATATGGAGCAAATCTTGTGGACTTCTTGACTGTCACTCTGTCAGCCCATACTACTAAGGTCAACTTTGAATTCCAAGCCTTTTTATTTTCACCCAACATTATTTTAATAATATTCAATAAGTTATTATTACTTGATTTTACTTGTCCATTTCCTTAGGGATGGTAAGGTGATGAATATGATAGAGTAATGCCACAACTTTCATAAAAATCAAAGATCTCCTTGGATCTAAAACACATCCCACTATCTACTACAATCTTCTGAGGTACTCCAAATTTGGTCATAATGTTTTCCAGGAGAAACTTTGTCACCACTTTGCTTGTGGCCTATCTTGTGGAAATAGCTTCAACCCACTTAGTAAAATGATCAGTAGCCACCAAAATCCATTTATGCCCATCACTAGATTTGTTAGCTATTTCCCCTATGAAGTCAATACCCCACATCTGGAATGGTTCCTCTGTATGCATGGGTCTGAGGGGAATGGCTCCATTATACTTGAGCTTCCCTAAAAACTTTTGACAAGCTTCACATTTTTTGATATAAGTATGACAATCCTTAAAAATTTGGGGCCAATAATAACCAACATTAAGAATTTTATGAGCAGTGGTCTTGGCTGAGAAGTGGCCTCCACATACACCTTCATGAAAGTCTTTTAAAACAATAGGTGCTTGAAAATCATCTAGGCACAATAAGAGAATACCATCTCTATTTTTCTAGTATAAATCTCCATTAAGTAATACATACCTAGATGTTTGGAGCTTTAAAGTTCTTTTCTGACTATCATTTAAGCTATCAGGACACTTCATGTATTTTAAGTAATAAATAATATTTGTATACCAAGAGCATCTCTCAATACTTATTTGTCCATCTTCCAACTCTATTTGATTCACATGTACTACTTCAAGATTGGATTCTACTGTCAACTTTGCTAAACCCTGACCTCTTACCAATTTTGTGATCTGTATATCAATATTGAATTCTTCAATCTAGTTTATCCATTTGCATCTCCTTCAAGTAGTCTCTGATCATTTGAAGATGTCCTTGACAACAACATTTGGTACATATGAAATAACAGTGACACCAACAAAGTATGGTCTGAAAGCCTTTACAACTTTTATGAGATCATAAGAATCATATTTCAACTCAGATGCTTGCAAAGAATGCCACTGGTTGTTCATGACCCTCATCATTCTTTTGTAACATGACATCGGCAATAGTATGGAATGAAGCAAATGAAAACACTTGGAAATGTTTGGAGAAATCAGGGGACTTTAATACAGAGGCTTCTTTGATGGCCCTTTTGATGTTTACAAAAGCTTCAAGGGATTCATTAGTCCACTTTATTTCAGCACCCTTCTTCAACATTTTAGCAATAGGTTTTACAATTTCAAAGAAGTTTGACACAAACCTTCTTTTAAAATTAATTTGACCAAAAAAAGATTGAATTGCTTTAACTGTTTTAGGGATTTGAATCTTATCAATAGAAATAATCCTTTCTAGATCAATTCTCACACCATCTTTTGAAACAATATGACCTAACAATTTCCCTTTAGTAACTCCAAAATGACACTTTTGGGCATTTATAGATATGCCATATTCTAATGCTCTAGTTAAAAAAATTTCCAGGTCATTACAATGGTCTTCTGCTTTTTTAGAATAAGCGGTCATATCATCCTAGTAAACTGCCAAAATGTAATCAATCAGCCCCTCAAAGGCTACATCCATAGCTCTCTATAATGTGGCCCCTGCATTTGTAAGTCCAAAAGACATCCTAGCATACACATAGGTTCCCCAAGGTGTAGTGAAAGTAGTTTTGAACTTTTCTACTTCCCTAAATTTGACTTGATTATACCCTGAGAAACCATCCGTCATAGATAATAATTCATTTCTAGTGACTTTCTACAAAAGAGCCCCCATGTTAGGTAACGCATAATTATCTTTTAAAGATGAAAAATCCAGATTCCTAAAGTCCACACATAATTTGATATCACCATTCTTTTTTCTTCCTGGGACCAAATTGGACACCCATGTTGAATGCCTTATGGGTTCAATAATACCAGCATTTCTCATTTTCATCAGCTCTTCTTTCATCTTGGGATCTAGAGTAGGATTTAATGGCCTTTTCTTCTATCTGAAAGGCTTTTCATCAAGCTTCAAGGGTATCTCATGCTGGAACAAATCTTCCCTATATGCTTTAAGGTCATCATACAACCAAGCGAAGACATTCCTGTACTTTCTTAGCAGATTAATAAGTATTGTCCTGATTTTTGGTGTGATCCTTTTACCAATAGATAATTCTCTTGGGTTTCTTTCACTTCCCAAGTTTATTTTTTCAACATCTTCACATCCCCCTGAATTAGGTCTGAAATTAGTCATGTCTCTGTCATCAAACATCCTTTCCAACTCTACCAATCCCTTAGGGATTTTATTTGTCTTCAGCTACAACACTTCCTTCCCAAGAATAGTCTCCTTACCATCTTGGTCCTCCACAAGTCCATTCCAATCAATCCTCTAGTGCTCATATTGATCCTCACAAAACAAAAACTTTAACATAATCCTTTCATCATCAAATACTTGCCAACTCTTTATATTGTCAGGGACTGATGGTCTGGTCTTGATTTCTACTTGAGTGATATCATCCATGAAATCTACCCAAATATTATTGGATCTTTCAGTCCAATTGATGGAGAAGGAATTGAAGAATTCAATATGATTCCAAACTTCATTTCTGTAACTTCTTAATTTTTGATTTTTAGCAGCAAATTTGCCTCTAACTTGTGAAAAAAATAATTCTGAATCACCATAAAGTTTTAGTAGCTTAATGCCATGTTTATTTGCTATTTTAAGACCTAATAGGAGGGCCTCATATTCAACAATGCTATTAGTATACTCAAAAGATAACAAAAAAGAGTATTTAAAAGATTTTCCATTAGGTGAAATAAATACAACTCCTGCTCCATTTCCATCCTTACTGTAGGCACCATCAAAATATAATTTCCAGATTATATTTTCACTTTGTTTAACTGTTTCTACAATTTTATCAACCTTCAAAGGTTTAGAAATACTTACCCGAAAGTTGTCCATGTCTGAGTGGAAAAAGAAAGTGACTTCATCAGGATCAACTTCTTCTATGAGGTAGGGAGATCTTGGTTCTCTATTTATTCTCACTTCTATCCCTTTCACTGGAATAGTAGCATATGATAAGTCGAGTTGAACATGCCCACCTACCAAGTTAGACCATTGCCTGGACAACAACATCCCATAGTTTGTAGGCACTTGTACAACTGTGATATTCATCTTATATGTAGTGTCTAGGCAAGCTAGGAATCTGAACTCAATGTCTTTCATAATTCCTACTACAGGCACTGACCTGTTGTCCATGGCATAACATTTACCATAAGGAGTATCAACATGCATTCCTAATTCTTTCATGACATCCTCTAGCATGATATTTACTGCTGCTCTTGAATCTATCATGCAATTCTTTAGCACTTTTCTATTTATCAGCAGTGTTAGATAAAAAGGATCTACCTATGTAAGATTTTTAGTAATTGACATGCCAAGATACACTACAAGAGGATCTTCTTTTGATCTAGGATCTTCCTTACTTACTTCTCCAACATTGGATGTAATTTTCAACGTCTCATTTCTATAATTTGGAAATTTCATTACATCTAGCAAGGGCATAGATATCTTCACTTGAGACAATGCTTGGGACATAAACAAATTTCTTCTTAAAACGGGCTTACTTATTTGCTTCTTTTCTACAATCTTGATCAGTTTTGGCATCTCTTATTTCTTATTTTCTCCTGGTACTACTTCCTTTTCCTTTTTGGCATTTACATCTTTTCTTTTGAAAGTGATGTCTTTGTTCTCCTCTGGTTTTTTAATTTTGGTAAACATACTTGCTAGCTTTCCCTATTCGCTATTTACATTCCTATTTCTTAGCTGATAATTACTCTTAACTTGTTCTACTGCTGCAACAGTGATGGATTTCTTTTCTTCCTCAGTTAAGTTTCTTAGTGAAGGCACTGAATCATCTTGGAACAATCTTCTCAAAACTGGAATATCTTCACCATCATCATCTAAAAAAACTTGTTGTACACTGTAGTGCTGGCTTTCTCTCATTTGTTGGACATCAGAATAATGCTCCCCTTCAGATGAATCTTCATCCCTTCCCCAATATGGATCGGAGGAAATAACATTTACAATAGGTTCATAATCCTCTTTATGATTTTCCTCCTCTAACAAACCTTGGGCAATCATACATTGTTAAGCAAAATAAGGTAGATTACAAACATTACACCATGGATATTCATCAACAAAATTTGTGGCCTTCTTCAGTGGATCCAAAGTTTCTTTGTTCACATTAGGCTTCATTGGTTTCCCATCCTTCTAATTTGTGTTATATGGCATATCATGTAGTCTTGGTCTATTGAAATTCATTTGTTTATTGTTTCTATATGGTTGCTTTTCATTAGAATTTTGCTTACCCTTTAGGTCCTTAAGCATATCCATGATTTGAGTAAGCTCATCTTTCTTGGGAACCCTGGTATTGTACAACTTCAGATCATCTCTTTTGGTAACCTTCCCAACAACTTTCCTATTATTCTCAATGGTAGCAGTTGTTTTGAATGCTTGCTGTAAAGTATCAGGTCTATGAGACAAGATTTCATAATGGGTTTTGCTATCAAAAGGACTCAAATAAAAGTTAATCAGAAATGAATCAACAAGTCTGATATCTCTAGGTATTCTATTTAATACTTTATTAAATCTTTTATTGAACTTAGCCACTGATTCATTTTGATTCTTCTTTATACTTGTCAATTCATGGGATACAAATGAAGGATCATTGTGATCTCCAAATTCTTCCAAGAACAATGTCACAAATTCTTGCTAGCTGCCAATAGACCCATCAGGAAGGATTCTATACCATTCTCCTGCATCTTCTGTCAAAGATTGAACAAACAACTTCATGAATACATCCTCATGAGGAACCTCAAATTCTTCAATGATATTTTTTACATTAACTACATGTTGTTCTGCTGAATACACTCCATTTCTTGAGAATCTAGGGATAGCCGATCTCAAATTATTAGTGTTCTGATTTGGATAACCAACAATGCCAGTGAAATCCAATTGTCTATATCTTTCAATGATCATAGGTTGTCTGCCATCCTGATTGTTGCTTAGATTTTTAATATTCCCTCTGCTGAATCCACCAACATTATTATTGCCATTATTTCCATTGTTACCTCCATTGCCATTATTATTTTTGATTAAGGAAAATCAGGTTTTAAGGGACTCGAAACCTGCTTACAATACGAAAGATGAGCAAGAAAGAAACAATAGAAGATAAGACCAAGACAAAATAGCTGCAAAAAACTAGCACAAACACTAGCAGCTAGGACAAGAGGACAATAAGGAGCCAACGAGAAATTGGCATCTGAAACCCAACATTACATATCAAATGAAAACTTTTATAGACTCCTTAGCATTCTGAACCAAAAGCATCATGGCCTTAGCGGCTTCTCTCAGATCATTGCTCTCATGTTTCAGCTGGATGTCTTTCATTTTTGTCTCCATATCAGTGGTGGTCTACCTGGTCCTTCGTCTGGAGATTTGATGGGTGGAGCTAGAGGTTGGTACATCTTCAATGATTACCAAGTTCTTATTCTGATAACATCCTCAAGATGTTTCAAATCCCCTTTTATCAGGTCTTTTTCCGACCAGTCCTGCATCCCAATTTCCTCCTCAGCTTCACTGGTTTCCATCTCCTCACTCTTTTTCCTCAAATTTGTTTCCTTAATCAAATTGTGTATCTTGTTTTCCAGGTCCGTCTGTTTGCTTTGAATGCTTGTTATGTTGTCAATAACCCACTTCTGGAGATTGAAAGACAAGTGTGCAATTTTGGGCAGTATTCAAAATAGTATTCACCGAATCCCTACCCTACTTAGTGCTCATGGATTTAGGGTTGTCTTCCTCCATTGAGTTTGGGGTGACATTCCTGCTATCTGAACCCATAGGGTTAGAATAAGGGTTTTCAGAATTAGCATCTTTTTTCCCTTCCTCCTCTTCTCCAGCATTCTCTTCCTTCTCACTTTTCATTTTTGTCTCAATATCCTTCCCCTTTTCCTCCAAATCATAATGCACTTCCATTTCCACAATATAAATGTCAACTCTTCATTTTTTATGAGTAGGGGCATTAGACAGGTCATCATCAGACTCAAAATCATTATAGCTCTCAGAAACATGTGCATTAGTTACCAGGTAATCATCCTTGCTAGCCCTAGCTTTTTCCTTCAGGTATTTGTAAATGAGCAAAATAAGCCCCTGATGGGCTATGGGGTAAGAATTGGGCTTTTTAGCATGGTCATCCAAGCTCTCATTCAGAGAAGAAGCTAAGTAAAAGGGTAGAGAAATCTTAACCCCGTGGCAGAAATGATTAAGAATTGCAAAATGATAATTGTAGATTTTAGTAAATCTACCATCAACAGTAAGGAATTCCATCAAAACCCTTAACGCTTTTTGCCAAAAAGACTTTACCTACTGGGGAAGGTAGTAGGAGATGTTGTCTTTCTTGGCAAGCCGTGCCTTCTCATCCTTAGATTTTGAGAAGTTTTTAATCGCTTCAGCAGCAAACTTCCAGTCTCTATAGAATTTTGTGCCCTCCTTCTAAAGACTCATGACCTCCGCAACCAGATCCTCATCAATATTCCAGGTCTCCCCAAATAAAGTGACTCTGTTTTTGTTCCAGTCCCTAGCAAAGCCATGAGACACCGAATTTCCCCTTCCATGCAGCTTTTCCATATAGTCGGTGAATCCATATCTATGAAGCCTCCTCCACACTTTCCGCTCACTCTTCTAGTTTTCACAACCAAAGGGCTCATTTTGGTTTAAGTTACCTACCATATTGAATAGCAAGTCGAAGTACCCACAGGTGTATCTCACAATCTGCAGATTTAACCACAAGTTCTTGAGCAAAAATTTGGAGTAACAAAACAAAGTCCCATCCATGGTTTTAAAGATAATAATAATGGCCGCACAAAACCAGCACTTATTATTATAATCCCCATCACACATATGATCATAAAACTGATGCCTTATAACAATCATTAACTAATAGTTCATTTTCCCCCAAACTCTATCTTTGATTTCTAGACCCCAAAAGATAATCATGATTTTAAATTGACCCATTGATGCGATCAAATAATAATTGCTCTCTAGCATCCCTTTTACAATGGGTCTCTCTGATATATTTAACCTCCAACTCTAAATTGACCCCTTCATTAGCTAAAAGGTCCGCAACCTTATTGCCTTCCCTCAGAGTGTGAGTTATGAGAATACTAACCTAGTCATTTAATAACTTTTTAGCACTTTCAACTAAATTAGTAATATTCCAAGATAAAGAACTAGTACCTTTAAGAGCCTGGATGATGTTGAGGGAGTCCCCTTCCAGCCAATTTTTTTTAAATTTGAATTCCTGAGCAAGCTAGACGCTTTTTAGCATAGCTTGAGCATCAGCCACATGATTATTTTGGACCCCAAAAGGAGAAGCAATATCAGCAATACAGACACCTTGAGCATTTCGGATGACTCCTCCACCACCGAACTTCCCAGGGTTGCCTTTAGCCACCCCATAAAAATTCACCTTTATCCATTCATGATCAAGAAATCGCCAAACAATATTATCTCTTCTTGTCTTATTATCATATCTACAAACTTTGTGGATTAAGTTCCATTCAGTAAGAATGTCATTTTCAATTTCATTCATATCAGTAAAAAACCATTGTTTATTATTCCTGTGAGGAATATTTATGTTTTCTTTTATAGCCCTGTAAACTTTTTCAAAGACCACCTAAGAGGTGCACTTAGCTTCCCTAAATATTTTGTTATTTCTCTCTTTCCAAATTCCCCAGCAAGTCATGGGAAGGATCAGGTACCAAAGGTTCTTGATAAGAAGAAATTTGGTGGGAAAGGTCCATTGCCAAATAATTTCCTTGAGATTCTTGTGCATGACCCAATAAACTTTCCAATTCACCCAAAACTTACTCTAGATTTCCCAAGTGAAGGAACAATGGATAAATAGATGATCAACTAATTCTTCCTCTTTCTGGCATAGCTCACACCTGTTAGGGAACATAAAACCTCTTCGGACCAAGTTGTCAATAGTAAGGATCCTATTGTGAGTAGCAAGCCAAAGGAACATATTGACTTTAGGGATAAGAATTATGTTCCAAACTTTACCCCATATAGAGTTACTAATCTGAGTGAAAGTTTTTTTGTAGGCAGAAGCAATCGTAAAGTCACCCCTTGGATTGCTCTTCTAGAGGAAAACATCATCATAATCTTTGTTAATAGAAAAGGACAGCAGCTCCTGCTGGAGCAGGGAAAACCCAACATGTATAACATCAAGCCTAACCCATCTGTTTTCGTTCCAATAGTCACACACCATAGAGCCAGACCTCCTTTTACATTCCTCAATAAATTGATTGCTGTCTTGATCAAAGAGAGGTTCATTGTTCATCCAAGGATCCTCACAGAACCTTATTTTGTCACCTTTTCCAAGGACCCATCCAACTCCAGCTTTGGCCACTTTTATGGATCTGATAATACTATTCCAAATGAAGGACCCAACAGGGATGTCTTTAGAGTTGAGGAGATCCTAGAGAGGATGATTCTAAATATATTTGTCAAACCAGATCCCGTTCCAATCTTTCTTAATGTCATAAGCTCTCCATATTTGTTTAGCAAGGAGAGCTTTATTAAAAGTTTTTAGAGCTTTAATACCAAGCCCTCCTTTTCTCTTTGGCTTACACACTTTGTCCCAAGCAACCAAGGATAGTCTCTTTTCTCCTTCAACCCTTGACCAGAGAAATCTCTTCTGGTTCCTTTCTAAGGCTTCGGCAAATTTAGCCAGGATGCCAAATAGACTGAGAGCATATATAGGGAGATTATAGAGAGTAGCTTGAAGAAGATGCAACTTTCCAGCCTGAGATAAAATGGATCCTTTCCAGCCAGCAAATTTTTTGTTGAGTTTGTCAATTAACATATTTGAGAAGGAGTTTGGGGGAACTAATCCCAATGGGAGACCCAGATAAGTGGAGGGGAGCATTTCCACCTTGTACCCAATAATTTTAGCAATTCTTTGTTGTCTTATGATAGGAGTGTTCATGAATTATATAGTCTATTTGTCCCAACTGACTTGCTGGTCAATAGCCAAAGAATAAGAATTAAGAGCACCTTTAAAGGCAACAACCTCCCCAACAAAAGAATATCACATTAAGATTGTATCATCAATAAACTGTTGGTGAAAACAAAAAACATTAGTAGAGGAAGGTTGAAGACCTTTGATAATTTTATTCACTTTCATTTTTTGGATTAGTCTGCTCATCCTCTCCGCCAAGATGGTGAAAAGAATACGAGATATGGGATCTCCATGATTTGAAGAATTTAGAAGGAGATCCATTAATGAGAATTGAAAACATAGGAGTGGAGATCAACTCTCTAATAATTTTGATTATCTTCTCATCAAATCCAAAAGCCGCCATGATTCTGAAAAGAACTTGCCAATCCACTCTATCATAAGCTTTTGTCAGATCTAACTTTATCAGAAATCCTTCTTTATTGGTAGCATTCAAGGAGTGAATATTCTCATGCACAAGAATAATAGAGTCCAAAATCTGCCTACCAGGAACAAAACCTTTTTGCTCCTCAGAGATGATGAAGGGGAGTTTAGCCAAAAGTCTAGAAGTCAAAACTTTAGATATGATCTTATTGAAGGAGTTGCATATACTTATTGGCCTAAATTTTCCCATTGAATCTGCCCTAGCCACCTTAGGAATTAAAACAATAAAAGTGGAGTCAATTTCCTTAAGGATTCTTCTTGAACCAAAAAATTCTTTTACCACATTGACCGTGTCTTTTCCCACAATATGCCAAAATTCCTAGAAGAAAAACATAGGGAATCCATCAGGTCCTGGAGCCTTATCCCCTTGAAAGGACAAGAAAACTTTTTTAATTTCCCTAGCAGATGGGATAGCAGAAAGGGCCTTATTCTGATTAGGATTAATAATCTTGGGGTTGATGTCAACCAGATCTTGTTGTTGGGTATAATCAATATCCTTGCTTCCGGTGAGGAGCTGAGAAAATAAACTAACAACTGCATCCCTAATATCATCCTCATTAAGAAGAATTTTGTCCTCGGCAATTAATCTAGAAATTTTGTTTGCAACTTTATGTTTCAAAGAGGTCATGTGAAAAAATTTAGTGTTTCTGTCCCCAACCTCCAGCCAAATAGCCCTAGATCTCTACCTCCAATAGATTTCCTCCCTAGAGATGATGTTGTGAAGTTTGACTAATACATAATCTTCCTTAGCTTTGGGATACTTTTTATAGCCATCTTTCTGTATAGAGTTTTGGATCTATTCTAATTCCTCCTTCATCTTTTTCTTTGAGTCAAAAATATCACCAAAGACCTTCTTGTTCCATATCTTAATGTTATCTTTGATGTTTTTAAGTTTTTTAGCAACTTTATACATGGTTGTTCCATTCACATCAATATTCCACCAGTTGGCAATGGATTTTTCAAGAGAGGGGTGAGAAATCCATATTTTCTCAAACCGGAAAGGGAATCTCTGTTTACTCTTAATGGACTTAGCAACAAAGGTAATGGGATAATGATCCGAGCCAATTCTATTGACAATTGACAGGGAGCATCTATGAAAAATAATCCAATCATTAGTAACAAGGGATCTATCAAGTCTTACCTGAATGAGGTCTTCACCATCCCTACGATTAGAACAAGTGTAAGAAGCTCCAGTTAGGTCCATATCAATAAGAGCATTGACATTGATGAGTTCCATCAAATCATATCTACTATCCAGTTGGGCTTGATTTCCTCCATATTTTTTAGTACCTTGTAGAGGAGTGTTGAAATCTCCCATCAACAACCAGCTGTTCTTAGGGAAAGATCTTCTTTTCTGCTGGATTTTATCCCAAAATTTGCTCCTAGTAGATTTGGAATTAGTGGCATACATATTTGTGACCACCCATTCCTTTCCTTCATAGATGCTTTTAACTTTCATGGATATAATGTTACTATCTTCATCAATCATTTCTCCTAAAATAGTTTTCTTATTTCAAAAAATAGCCACCCCACCAGATGCCCCATTCGAGCTACTACCATAGACCCCTCCATTTTTAATGAAGTTTAAATTCTCCACTTTCTCCTTACTCATTTTGGTTTCTTGAACTAGGATAATATTCGGCTTATGGTCTCAAATGAGATTTCATAATATATCCTGTTTATTGAGACCATTTAGGCCTCTAATGTTCCATGAGATTACCTTCATTTGGAAACCTTGGGGTAGGATTCCTGTATAGTTCGCTTCCTTCCATCAGCTATGTTTTGTTTGATCTCCTGATCCCTATGCCATTTCATGATTTTACATCCCAGCGGAGATTTGGAGACACCAATATCAGCCTTGGACTTGGTCCTAGTTTTCACCCCATTAGGGCATCCTGCCTTCTTGTTTTTCTTTTTTCCATTCCCTATTATTTCTCCCTCATGCTCATCTTTGGGCTCATCTTGCATGTTATTCCACAGTTCTCCTCTTTTCTGGGATGATGTGGGCATATCAACTCCAATATTCAGGAATAACGCATTTAGATTAACCTTAGGTGATCCAAACTTGTTATTCCTTCCAAATTTAATTTCATGTCCTTCAAATTCATTTGGGCACTCTTCATCTCTTTTTATTGCTGAAACTTGAGGGGCCTCATGATGAGATTTAGTGACATCCTCAATCTCATCTTCTTCAAGAATCTCTTCACTGATAGCATTCTCTTCCTCCTAAGCCTGTAGGGCCTCAAAAGTATTGACTATTTTGCTCTCAAACTCACTAATTTCATTATTTTTATCTCCCTTCAATGGGGGAGTCTTAAGAGGGTCATTTTTATCTCCTTCTGATAAGTCTAGTATGTTACCAGGAATTCCACTTCTTCTGTCCACTTTACTAACTTCTTTATTATTATTCTTTTCTTTCCAAACCTGTTTATCGGGATTGTTAACTGTCACATGTTTTTTACGGTTACTAGGGCAAGCCTTAGTCCAATGACTAGCTTTTTTACAAGAAAAGCACACAAATGGGAGGGACTCAAACTCTATTGTATGTTCCCATAATCTAAGTTTAGAACTTATATCAATAGAACTAGGAAGATCCATCTTCTACGAAATATTGACACAAAAGCGCGCATAAACCAACCTCTTTCGAGCTGCAGTCATTGGATCTATCGCAACAAGCTCCCCAAAAGAGTTTGCAATTCTTGAGAAAACATCCTCAACCCAGAATTTCAGTAGCAAGCCAGGAAACCTTACCTAGACCGGAGTAGATTTAAAGAAAGAATCATTGAGTTCCATATTAGGAGACCATTTTCTCATAGATAGGGAAGATTTACCAAACATCCAAGGACCACCGCTTAATGTTGCTTCCATATCTTCCCCACAAGAGAAGGAAAAAATGAAAAAACCTCTAGATAGGGCAAAAACATCAACCTGACCTTTCATCCTCCTTTTTCTCTTAACAAAAGACCTAACATCCTCAATATTGGGTCGTGGTCCAAAAAACTTCCCCACCAGAGAGAAATCCATTAAAGAAATGCTATGATCGATAACCAAATCTAGAACTGCAATAGCAAGTTTACTCGTTTTTCTATTAGAGATGTCTTCCATAAAGGGAAATGATGATTTTCCAGTCGGTTTATTTGCAAAAAGACTACTCCAAGGTTTGAGGGCCTTCACCTCCGTGGTCTTTTCTGAGTCAACTTTCACAGTCTCGGGAGCCGATTTTGGAGAATCTATCATCTTTTTGCAATCAGGAGGAGGGTCCCATTGCCATGGGTCCCATCCAGTCTCCCATCCTCATCATCCATCGCTTGTCCTTGAGCTGCAGAGGTAGAAGAACCAAAGGACCCAACCTCATTGTTCCCTCCATTTCCATGATTCAAATTTCCCCCCTCTGATTACGTTGTTCCCTCCATTCCCATTGCCATTATTGTTGTTTCTACCTCCACCATTAACATTTCCATGATTTTCATTGTTACCTCCATTATTTCCATTATTTTGGTTGCTACCATACCTATTACTTCCTCTATTATTATTCATAATATTACCTCTATTTGTGTTATTATAGCTTTCATCATTTTCCCCACTTCCATTTCTTCCTCCATTATATTGGCTATTTCTATGCCTCTCTTCACTTTGATCCCTATGCACATCCCTCCATCTTCTACCTCCATTTGATAAGGGGTTATCAAAATTTACAAAAGGCTGCTCTATCCTTCTCATATGAGGGGGACTATATTTAGGAGTTGCTAGCCTATTTCCCTCAACTTTAATTTTGTCTTTTATCCCTTCTGACTTAGGGATTTGAATCGTATCTCTTTGTAACCCTAGTTTTTGTAATATCCAATTTGGTTGTCTCCTAAGAGCCTTTTCCATTTTGGATTCATCTCCATTTAGGTCAGCCATTTTAAGTATGATTTCATCCCATTGCTTTTCCTCCTATTCCTCAGCAGTCAGGGTTTCATCATGGCCACCATTGTTATCTTTTGTATTTAAGGCATAGAAATGATTTCCTCTAGATTTTCCAACTTATCACCAGATGAAGAGCCATCCTCTTTGCTAAGAAACTTCTTATAACCCCCAAATGCCATACTTGGTGTTGGTTTCTTTCCTTTGTTCCTTTTCTTTGGACTCAACTGAACAAGATTATCTTGTTCCTTATTCAGAGATCTTCTCCCCTGCTTCAATTTTATTGATAAATTCCTAGGGGTTTCTCTTACTTTCTCAAAATACCAACTATTATTCATGTTGAAAAATGTAGAGTCGTCGCCTCCTAAGAGGAACAATATTTTTACTAATCTTCTAGGTTCTTTCCTCCAGTAGAGTTTGAAACAAACCACCAAAGACTCGGAATACTTCCTAAGACAACTCTCCAGTAGAGTTGCCAATGTGTTGGTTCCCAAAACCACAGATAGGGAAACCAAAGACTTGCCTAATCCTTAGTTAATCCAATCAGCCCTGGCCAACGAACAGGAATGGTCGAAGACCAAATTCCTCTGCACTTTAGGCTCCACTAAACCCAGGTGGGTGTACCTTACACTCTCAAGTACAAAATAGGTTTCTTTTAAGTGAATTTAAACTGTGGGGATTAGCAATTTGCAGAGATGGCAAATGGTGTTTTTGCAATTATGCTAGCATAAGTGCTTTTTATTTGAATACTCTTAGAAATAATAAAATAAGAGTATATATGATTGTATTTTGTGAATTTAAAGATTACTGTTTAGGCCTTAAGTAGTTATGATAAGAGCAGTACTTATAGGATTTGAAAGACTTGTTTCTTCGATAAGGACCTGATGCATACAAACTCACTCAACAGGGAATAATAACAGACCAGTGCCTTCAAATGACAATTCAATGAATAACTCTGCGAACAAGAACCAATATCAACTCAAGATACAACTATAGAATCATCACTGTGAAGGTTTTATTATGTGTTGCATGAATAATATGAACTCAATTTTACATTCAGTACCACATCATGTGATGGCACATCACAAAATATCTAGAAAGATTTATCAAGAGGACATATGGTTCCATCAGACACATAATTACACACAACAATCTGAATATAAAGACATGAAATCTTGTATATTTAACTTCTGAAGTAAGAATGTATACAAAAGCTATACTTACAAAATACACCAATATACTCAGTTTGCACAAAATAAACCTTTCATTCCTATCAAACTTTTCTAAAACATTATACTTGTAGCCCAGCCAGCAACATGATTTTATATATATCTCCCTTTTACAAAAATGACTCATTATATATATGTGAGCCAAAGGATTCCAATGAAAGGTCGTACCCTTTCATCTTGTTAAACTAAACTTAACTAGGACCTAATACCTAACTACCTAACTGCCAGACATAAAATAAAATTGCAAACTAAGAGATTAATCTTGGTCACCCAATAATGTGTTACATTTCCAAATATGGTCCAAATATTTTCTATCCTAGTGAGTGCTAGTATTGAACACGGTATCTCTGACAACAAGTTCCATGGTAACCATTTTCTCCATCCGCTCCCCCGTCTCTTTCATATCTAAGACATCTACCCGGGCAACATTCAGGGATGTGTTGAGCATGTTATGGCATTCTGCAACCAAGACCCCTTTATCCTTTAATTGTTCCACTTTGTCCACAACATCTGGTATGCCATATCTGACAATATCCTTACAGTCAGTAAATTCCTTCTTAATGTCCACACCGTATGCCTTATGCTTATTCAATCTTCTCTGGATCTTCTCAACAAATTTTTTCTTCAACACTCTTCTCTTTCATCAATTCCTTCAGCCTCTTCAAAATTCCTTCATGAGAAGATAAATTATCCTGAGTCTTCTGACAGTTGGTCCAAAATTCTTTGAGGACTTCCAACAAATGCTCAAAATTGTTGGTCAACAAAACATAGGCAACATCCACTCTAGCAGTCCTAATTTGTCTTCTCAACTTTATATTTTCTTTCATTTGATCCTCATATTTCTTTTTCTATTGCACATGGGTATCAGTTATCTATGGTACTTCATGACCACAACTTCTTAAAATATCTTCATACAAATTCTTGTATTTTTGACCCTCCTTCAACACCCACTGCATTCGGCCTTTATTTAGCTTCGTAATGTCAATCCCCAAGTCTACAGTGACAATTGGATTGAGCTCCCCTACTTTCAACCTCATCATATGCCCAAATTCTTTGTCTACATCTATAATCTTGGGTCTTTAATTTGGGGTGTACAAGGCCCAAAGTAACATTTCTTCTTCATTTGGATCATATATTCATCCAATAAAAATGTCATCAACTCCCTGGATGTCTAATTTAACATCCTTTCTATCTAAATGCAACAAACTATCAAAATAAAATAAGTGCTTCAATCCCATCTTGGGAACAAAATAATGGCTGCCTCACTGAGTTGTTGTCTCACTCTTTGTGTTGTCATTGTAGCCACCTCTGCATCAATGTCTTCCTTCAATCTTTTCAGCATCTCTGCTTCGTTCTCAGGGGTGAC
Organism: Cryptomeria japonica; assembly: GCF_030272615.1. Classification (NCBI taxonomy): domain Eukaryota; kingdom Viridiplantae; phylum Streptophyta; class Pinopsida; order Cupressales; family Cupressaceae; genus Cryptomeria; species Cryptomeria japonica. The sequence goes on from NC_081409.1 coordinate 54,359,452, forward strand.
ATTTGGTATGCTCTCCCTCAATCTTTTCCCTTTGTAGTGGTACAAGAAGGACTTAAACTCCTTGGACTATACAAAAATTTCATCTACAACAAATGCTACATGTTCCTCCATCCTCACATTTGTGTTGGCATTGAGTCTCACCATAGCCTTCTCCTGGCTCTCTGCAATTTCTTTTGTTTCAGGTGCACAAAGAGTAGACACAACTACATTCTCATCAGACTCACTCTCAAAATCTCCTTCTTTCAATTCATGAAGCCTTTGCTTCTGCTCTTCTAATTTTTTGTTCAACTCCTCTAAGACTACATCAGCCTCACTCGGCTCCTTGTTCCTAAATAAATCCTCTTCTTCCATGGGTATGTGCAAATATTCTCCTAGGTTTTGGGTCTTCCTGCAGTGGTTAATATATCCTTCTGGATCATAATTCTTCAGAGCCTGGTGTCCATACAGATTGTATTCCTCTACCAACTTCTTCTCAATCATCTCATACGCCTTGGTAGACACAATGGTGAAATCTCATAAATGTAAATTTCCAGGCATAAACACCTGCTTGTGTGTACCACTTAAATGCTTTGCATTTGACATGCTAAGTTGCCTAACAATCTTTAGGTATGCAATTCTGTCAGGCACTAATGTAGGCAGCATGAATCGAACACCTTCAAAACCATAGACTCTGAAAAAGGTGAAGTTCTGGCATACAAACCAGCCACCCCAATTGCGATTTACCCTAGTGTCTCGAAAAGCATGGGGTCTCAAAAACCTTTTAATCTCTAGCAAGATAGACCCTTCACATTCTATCCCAAACAATGGTAGGACCCAGAGGCAACTAAGAGGGGGGGTGAATCAGTTGTCTATTAATTTTAACCCAAATATAACTTAATCAAAATTAATGCATAATACTGGTAAACCAAACTTAGTGACGGTTGACGGTTAAATAGTTAATAATAGTGCCTATAAAGTTTAATGCATGAAAGAGAAAGACAAATAACAACCACAACACATAACATAGAGATTTGTACGTGGAAACCCTATAAGGGGAAAAACTATGGTGGGAAACCTTACCCACAATCAGATGATACTACTACAAATAGTATGTGTGTACAAATGGGGTCTGCACATGCAGAAAGGTCAACTGCCTAGAGCTCACTGCTCAATCACAAAATGGGAGTCACACTGACTACAATTGGATGGTTAAATCCAATGATAATGTACTGCTCAAAATAGCATCTTCATATGCTAGATTCAGTACCGGTTAAGCTCTGATTGTCTTCTTCATACCTTCCTTGAATCTTCAAATGATGTGTGTGTATAGATCTTCTTATATTCACATATACCTTATTACATTCCCTTTCACACCTTCTACATAATCTCACAAATGAGATCTTACATATATACCAAAACCTAAGACCAAATGTGTAGGTTGGCCCACTAAGAATATTACAATTAAATCAATTACAAATGAATCAATATGAGATGCATCATGTCGGCTCAATGCATTTACAATAATAACCAATCAATAAGACATCTTCTTAACGTGTTGTACTGATCTAGAATAGATAACGCTTGCCGGTCCATAACCTAGACCTATTTGCTGGTAACAACAAATATGCAAACTCGATTAGACCAATAACCAAATCACCAAAACCAAGTGTCCAAACTATGTCTTTGACATAACTAAGTAATCTCCAGATGATAACAGATCATCCTTAGTGTTGGTGAACCAGATACCGGTGACTGTGCATAAGTCACTGAACATGCTGGTGAACATAACAAAAGATCTTCAGTGCTAATAAGTGTTCACAAGTGTTGATAAGTGTTGACATCAATGACAAAAATAATGCGACACATCCATAATACCAACAATCTCCCCTTTTGGCATTGGTGGAAACACAAGATGGAAAAACCATCTAAGTGCCAAAGCAGAAATGCCAAAAACCAAAAAACCAACAATCTCCCAAAGAGATCAATTAGGAGAAATCAAAATACATAATATTTCTCCCCCTAGGAATAATCTCTTCCCAAAAGATCATGTGTAATTCCATAGATATCTCTCCCCCTTTGACCTCAAACACCAAAGCAATACAAAACCAAATACAATCAGTTCATAGAACTTATTACAAATACGAAATGTTATAACCAAATTTATCCAATCTACTCCCCATGAGAAGTAGCTCTCCTTCATCAAAGCCAGAAAAATATTTCTCTGTTAATTATGTCGATCTGATGGCATGCTCCAACTATCTAAGTTTCTACCAATGAGGGTATAACTCCAAGTTGTTCTCTGAGATATTCAATAGTTTCCTTAGGCAAAGGCTTAGTAAAGATATCTGCAATCTTCTCTTTAGTATTGACATAAAACAATTTCACTTCTTTTGCTTCAACATTCTCTTTTAGAAAATTGAATTTGATAGAAACATGTTTAGTTTTAGAGTGAAATACCAGATTCTTTGATATATCAATTGCTGTCATATTATCACAATAAATTATTATAGGCTCTTTGCATTTTACCTTTATGTCCTTTTACATTTTCTTAATCCATAATACCTGTGTACAATTAGTTGTTGCTGCAAGATATTCTGATTCTGCTGTTGATAGTGATGTACAACTTTGTTTCTTGCTCTACCATGAAATTAGTCTGCTACCAAGAAAAAATACTCCGCCAATGGTTCTTTTTCTATCATCTACATCTCCTGCCCAATTTGCATCTGTGTATGCACATAAATCAAAATTTTCATCTTTACGATACCATAAACCAAGATTTGTTGTGCCTTGTAGGTACCGAAAAATCCTTTTTACTTTTGATTCATGATTTTCCTTAGGATTACTCTGAAATCTTGAAACAATACATACTGCATTCATAATATCAGGTCTTGTTTGTGTCAAATACAGTAAACCTCCAATCATAGATTTATATCTTGTCGGATTAGCAGGTGTTGATTCATCCTTCAATGATAGTTTATCAGTTGTAGTCATAGGAGTACTTACCAGTTTAGAGTTTTCCATACCAAATTTCTTTAGTAGTCCTTTCAAGTACTTTGATTGATTTATGAATATACCTTTGTCAGTCTGTGAAATCTGCAATCCTAAAGAGAATTTTATCTCCCCAATCATAGACATTTCAAATTCTTCCTGCATCTTATTAGAAAAGTCTTTACACAATCCTTCTTCTCCTCCAAAAATGATATCATCAACAAAAACTTCAATAACCAAGATGTCATCATTAGTCACTTTGTAATATAAGTTGTTGTCAGCATTACCTTTAGTGTAACCAAGCTTGAAAAGATATTTGTCCAATCTAGCATACCAAGCTCTAGGAGCTTTCTTCAATCCATATAAAGCTTTCTTTAACCTACAAACCATATCTTTGTCATTTGTCAAAGAAAATCCATTAGGTTGTTTAATGTAAACTTCCTCTTCAAGATCACCATTCAGAAATGCACGTTTAACATCCATTTGATATACTCTATAGTTCTTTTGTTGCAAAAGCTAAGAATAATCTGACTGACTCAATGCTAGCTACCGGTGCAAAGGTTTCATTGTAGTCAATTCCTTCTTTCTATGAATACCAGTTACACACTGATCTTTCTTTGTTTATGATTACCTTACCATCTACATTAAGTTTATTTATGAATACCCATTTAGTTCCAATTACATTTTTGTTTTTTAGGTTGGGGAACCAATGTCCATGTGTTATTCTTTTCAATTTGTTCCAATTCATTTTCCATATCCTTAATCCAGTGTTTATCTTCACATGCCTCATTAATAGTTGCTGGTTCAATTTGAGAAATTAGACATACCTCTTCATTTGCTAGTCTTCCTCTAGTCATAACACCTTGATACTTATTCCCACTTATCTAACTTTTAGAGTGATTCAATCTTACATAGTTGGGTTTATTCACTTACTGTTGTTCTTCAGTCACTGTGGAATTCTCAAATGATGCCAGTGTGATTGGATCAACATTCTGTACCGGTGTACTCATTGTAGGTTCATTTGTGATTATCTCAACTGCTGGTTCCGAGTCTGTGGACCTTGAATTACCTCTAAACTGTTCATCAATCTTCACATTTGCACTCTCAATGATTTTCTGCAATCTCTTGTTAAAACATCTATATGCCTTTCTCTTAGATGAATAACCAAGAAATATTCATTCATCACTTCTAGGATCAATTTTGCCAATATAATCATCTCTCTTAATATAACATTTGCTTCCAAATATTCTAAAATATTTAAGAGTACGAGTATTACAAAACCATAGTTCATGAAGGGTCTTACCAGTTTCACCTTTGATGTGAACTCTGTTGAATGTGTAAACAACTGTATTGACAGCTTCTGACCAATAGAAATGAGGTAGGTTTACTTCTAATATCATGCTTCTAGTTGAATACAAAATAGTTTTGTTCTTCCTTTCCACAACTCCATTTTGTTGGGGTGTCCGAGGTGCTAATAATTGTCTTATGATTCCATTCACTTCACAGAATGTATTAAATTCCTTAGATGTGAATTCACCTCCCAGATCTAATCCCAAACATTTGATTTTCTTACCGGTTTCATTCTCTGCCATTACCTTGAATAGTTTGAATTTCCCAAAATATTTTGATCTCTCCTTGAGAAAAGTAACCCAACACATTCTAGAATAATCATCAATGATTAGCATAAAATATCTATCTCCTTGTAAACTTCTAGTTCTTGTTGGACCACATAAATTAGTGTGAATTAAGTCAAGAACATTATTAGATTTCTCTGGAATAATATTGAAAGTTTCTCTAACTTGCTTTCCAAATTGACATTCCTTACATACTGGATTGTGAGGTTTAACAATCTTAGGTAAATCCCTTATTGCCTTAGTTGTACTAATTTTCATAATGCAATCAAAATTTACATGACAAAGTCTTTTATGCCATAACCAACTTTCATCAATATGTGCAATCAAGCATGTCTTCTCATTGTTATTCAAATGAAAGATATTACCTCTAGTTTGATTACCGATTGCAATTTCCGAACCAGTTCTATTCATGATTTTGCATTTACCATTCTTGAATTGTAACTGAAATCCCTTTTCAACTAATTGACCAACACTCAAAAGATTATGCTTTAAACCTTCAACATAATAAACGTTTTCACTATTGTTCTTACCATCAAAAGATATAGTGCCTTTTCCTCTGATCAAACAAGCTTTATCATCCCCAAATCTTACTAGGCCTCCATTGTATTACTGAAAGGTTAAGAATTTACTTTTATCACCAGTCATATGATGTGAACATCCATAATCAATGATCCATTCATCCCTTTCTTCAATTTTAGCTGTCAGGGCCTGCTCTACCGGTTGTACAGTAGGTGCTGGTTGATCTTCTGTTATTGCAACAAAAGTCCATCCATTGTTTGTCGGTTCCTCATCAGAATCATTAGTAACTCCTTCATCATCATAGTAACATGATTTGTCTCTGTTCTTAAATCTATATCTCTGATATTTAGGGTTAGGCTTATATGTTCTTTTATCTTCTTCCTTCAATCTTGCATGTCTATCAAGACACCTAGATGCCATATGACCAGTTTTATTGCACTTAAAACATTTAAATGGTGCTTTACCTTCATACTTACTTCCAACTGGACCTTTAGGCATTTTCCTTGCAAATAGTGATTCAAGCTCTTCAAGTTCTTCATTCTCTCTTCTGATTTCTTCAAGTTCTCTAGCATAGAGTGCTTTCCAATCAGATTTTTCAGATGATGATGATGATGTTGTAGATGATGATGCTTTGAAAACTAAATCTATCCTAATTACAGCAATGGGACCAAATTCCTCAAGTTCAAAAGTTGAAAGTTTTCCAACCAAGGTATCTCTAGATATTGATGTATTAGGCATTGTTCTCAATTCATTAATAGTAGTTACTTTCATTTTGTATGCTGGTGGCAATGCTCTTAAAACTTTAGAAACAATTTCATCTTCACTTAAGGATCCTCCACAACATTGTATACCCAAAACAATTTCATTAACTCTTTCCATAAAAGCATAAATTCTTTCATCTTCTATCATTTTCAGATTTTCATACTTGACCTGAAAGCATTCCCCTTTTGCAATTTTGATAGTGGTATCACCTTCATTCAATGTCTCCAATTTATCCCAAATAGCTTTAGCAATAGATCGGTCTGATATTCCCATGATTTGTTGATCTGACAATGCGCTCAAAAGTGCTTATCTTGCTTTGCAATCATTCTCTTGATCTTTAGCCAAGGTTGGTGGATTAGGTTGACTCTGTGTAGGACCAACATACCCATTATTTGTAACATCCCATATGTCTTTTCCAATGCAATTCATATGTGTCTCCATTCTGATCTTCCATATACCATAGTTAGTTCCATCAAGTTTCAGACTGTCCTTCCTGAAATAGTTAGTTGCCATAGAATCTCCTCAAGTTGTTAAACTTCTGCAAAAAGAGGACTTAGCTCTGATACCAATTATTAGGACCCGGAGGCAACTGAGAGGGGGGGGTGAATCAGTTGTCTATTAATTTCAACCCAAATATAACTTAACCAAACTTAATGCATAATACCGATAAACCAAACTTAATGTCGGCTAATAGTTTAACAGTTAATAGCAGTACCGATAAAGTTTAATGCATGAAACAAAAAGACAAATAACATCCACAACACATAACATAGATATTTGTACGTGGAAACCCTGTAAGGGGAAAAACGATGGTGGGAAACCTTACCCACAATCAGATGATACTACTGCAGATAGTATGTGTGTACAAATGGGGTCTGTAAATGCAGAAAGGCCAACTGCCTAGAGCTCACTACTCAATCACAAAATGGGAATCACACTAACTACAGTTGGATGGTTAAATCCAATGATAATGTACTGCTCAAAATAGCATCTTCATATGCTGGATTAAGTACTGGTTAAGCTCTGATTGTCTTCTTCATACCTTCCTTGAATCTTCAAATGATTTCTGCATGTATAACTCTGCTTATATTCACGTATACCTTATTACGTTCCCTTTCACACCCTCTACATAATCTCACAAATGAGATCTTACATATATACCAAAACCTAAGACCAAATGTGTAGGTCGGCTCACTAAGAATATTACAATTAAATCAATTACAAATGAATCAATATACGATCCATCATGTCGGCTCAATGTATTTACAATAATAACCAATCAATAAGACATCTTCGTAACATGTCATGCTGATCTAGAATAGATAATGCTTGTCGATCGATAACCTAGACCTATTTGTCGATAATAGTAAATATCCAAACTCGATTAGACCAACAACCAAATCACCAAAACCAAGTGTCCAAACAATGTCATCGACATAACCAAGTAATCTCTAGATGATAACAGATCATCCTCAGTACCGATGAACAATATAATCTGTCGGTAAACCAGATACCAGTGACTATGCATAAGTCACTAAACATGCCAGTGAACATAACAAAAGATCTTCAGTGTTTATAAGTATTCACAAGTGTTGATAAGTGTTGACATCAATGACAAAACCAATGTGACACATCCATAATACCAACAAACAATATTTACAAGGGCTTGACGAAGTATTCTTCAAACAACACATAGTGTGATTTTGCGAACCTTGAGTCCCACATCGATACCCATAGTTGGACTAGTTGCACTTGTTCCTCTTTGTCTTTAGGGGTTACCCTTAACTCTTTGGGCCAGAGACCCTGCATCTGACCATAAAACAAGACTATATGCATTAGCGATGAATAAAACTTAAAAGTAGGGTTAGGCTCTGTTTGCAGACTCAAAAACACTTCATGCAACTTCTCTGCCAAGTAGGTTGCATAATCAAATGGCCTCGGCTCATGTATTTGAATGTCCGCATCCAACACCAATGGACCTATTCTTGTAACATCAGGAACTTCTTCCCTACAAACCTGACCACATTCCCAATATGTGTACTACAAGAATTGCCTGAACAGGGTAATCTCAAAAGGGAGACCATCTTGTTTCATGAGTCATCCCTTCTCTTTCTTGTGAATTGCCAACTTCCATGTTGTGTGGGTGGTGTCCATTTGGGTGTATTCTCCCTCTAAGTATGCAAAATATAGGGGCATTTAAGGCTCATATGTCATGTCGAATACCTCTTGAATAGACCCGACAGATATCTGGATGAATGGATCCCCATTTGGCAATTGGATGTATCGTTTCTCTTTGTTATACTTCCTTCTGAGCAATTCCAACAACTTGAGATTCTGAAACACATTTGGTACCATCAATATGCCTAAATTTGTCATCCAAGGGTTTGACAATGGCATCTCCTTGTTCCTCCTAAGGTAGTGATACAAAAACAACTTGTGGCCCCTTACAGTTGTCCACACATCCCCAACCCCTTTGTACTTTTATTCCAGCTGATCCTTGGGTGGTAAATTTTTTTTACACCTCCTTGACTATGCACCAGATGACTCCATCTGTTCAATCATATCCTGGTTCAATTTCTTCTTCTGTATACCCTCCACAGACTTCACTTTTTTTTGACTTAGTTGATTGTGTATCTGAGATCTCTATGACCTTTCTCTTTCCTTGTGAACTAGAAGTCTCCATGATTAAGTACTTGAATTCTAAATTGCCCGCACTTCTTGTCTACAACTTTAATGTTAATGGCTGAAGAGACTGTGAAAATTCCTGGCACAAGAAACTCATTCTTTATACTTAATAGGCAAATGACCATGGTCTGTAATGATAAAAAAACTCATCAATTTTGCTTTGTGCGAATCAAATATTCCTGATCGCGAGAATTAAATTATGGCTGTCGTATCAGATGTTATAATGGCTAATCGGCGTAACCCCACCCGATAATTCAATTATTTGGTGCCATGCGTTCCTTCAATTACCTTTTTGTCTTTTTGATCGACATAGGTCATTCTGATCAATCCATCTGATACCACTCTGGCCATTTCACTTTTTCCCTCAAGGCTTGACTTATCTCGATGGATCCACCTTTCACTTCTATTAGTCAACATTTCTTTATGTTACATTGGGGTATGTCTTTCCGATGAAACCTCTTTCTGCTTATTTCTCCAGTCTCTCCATCGGCCTTCAAAATGGGATTACTTTACAGTTCATCTAGTGGGCCCACAACATCTAACCTTTTCTTTGATCGGCGTGACTTTCACTGATTACTTCATCGGGCATTGGAGTAGCGTATTTCCCTTACCTATGATAGTTATAGTCTCCCTGATAGGTCAGCCCTCTATGGCATTCTGACCATCGGGCATCGACACAACTCTTAGGATGTTTCTCCAGTAGCAGAAGCTATCCTGATGAATCTTTTGCACCTTACTCTCCTTATTGGGCTACTTTGGTCTATCGATGTAATCTCTCCCGATGTAGTCAACTTCACTTATGTCAAGCTCATATTCCTCATCGAGCATCGGGATAACCCAAAATTCCTCTCCCCAACAATGCATGCTATCCCGATGAGTCCTACTTCTTTTCTCACTTGGTATCACTTTATCAGAGAGAGTCTCTTTGATAAGACCGTCTTCTCCATTCGGTCCATTGGGTATCAGGGTAACATATATTTGGACCTCCCGATAACCCGTTGTACCACTACAAATAGATCACCTCTTTGGTTATCGGCAATAGCTCCACCGATAACCTCATCGGGCATCGAGATGACATTTTTTCCTTGTTGTCGATAGTGTGTGTTACTCTGATGGCTCAGAATTCATTGCCGTAACCTACCCCGATGGATTTTTTCTTATTCACACCTTTTTCCGCTGCTCACTCTTTTGTAAATACCATCGGCATGACTCACTATGATTAACATACTCCTCCCTCCTTAGGCGATCTCATCGGGATGACTTATGTTGATAAGAAAAATTTTGCAGTTTTTGTAAAAGAAGACCCTCTATATATATGCAACTTTTGACAATCATACTTAAGGGCTTCTCCCATGCCTTTTACCTTTCTAAACATGATCACAACTCTACTCTATGTTTATTTTCCAAAAATGCTTTTGCAATGAGACCAATTGTGAAGCTGTGGATTACTAGAATTCCATTTCACTCAACACCTTCCTTGAATATGCCCAAGTGATGCCCTTTTAGGAAGACACTGCAATCATGCCACCTGGACTTACCACCTAGCAATAAATGTTCCTACTATGGAATCATTAAGAAAAGAATATATAGCACAAAAATATTTTGTAAAAATATGTGCTAACATGGAGAACCTATTATTGCATTACATACTTTATCAAAATCTAAAGCCATTTCTTTAACATTTTATTGCTTGTTTTCTTGTTATTTTCCAAGCCATTAGCTTGCCACCTAAGTGATTTGTCCCACTAGTAGACACTCCATTTCATGGGAAGACTCATTACTAGAACACCATGTTTTATGTAGAACTAGAGTAAGATACTCAAGATAGCTTGAAGGAAAATATTTAGGGATCTATAAAGATTAGATCCACATATGTAAATTATTTCCATACTTAACTGGATCAAAATATATAGATACACAATGGTTCTCAAATTTGTAGAAGCAACCTATAGTGTTAGAGCATGACTTCAAAGGGTCCAAAACATTCATCCAAAAATTACTAAATTTGTAATGCACTAACTAACTATCTAAAGTAGACATACATCAAATTTCCAACAAAATACATGTATATTTGCTTCATTTTTTTCAAAACATTTTACAATAAATATATCAATTATCAACATCTCGAAATCTCAATAACTTACATTTTTCCTTAAGATATTTGATTTTTCTAAGAAAATATAAATAATAATATTTTTTCATTATCATTAACCAATATCATTTTCTATTTTTATTTAATAAGATATTGTAGTTATAATCTATGTTGTTACTCAAATAAATGCTGCAATTTTAATTTATTTTATCATATATTAGTTCTCAAAAATATTTATAGTTTAAATAAGTTAATGAAATAATGACTTCTGATTAATACACCTACAACATGTACTATAGAGATTCATTGGTTTTTTTGGATATATAAATATATGAAAATCAACCCCCAATTCTTAGTTGAATATTTGGGAGGTAAATTAATCACCCAAAAAATGTTCTCTTCTATCATGTGCTTTAGTGAAGATAAAGCATGCTAGAAATTTTATATCACCATGATTATCATTATGTGAAATACAAAGGTGTTTGACACTAACCATAGGCATATATAAATATGAAGGAAAAAATTATAGAAAAACTACTTACTAGAGTTGGACAGTAGTTCGAATAACCACATGATTAGGGTTTGAATAATATAGTTTGAAGGTGGCGATTGGAGAATTATGCCTATGATTGGAAATAATTACAATGCCTCTTGTAGCATGCACCAACTTTGGTTTCACTTATAGGATATTTATCTTCCGTTCTTTGCATTCATTTGTCACTCTAATGAATATTTCTATCTTTCTCTAACAATCTAATAACTCTCTCTAGCTTTAGATTAATTTTTTTTACAATCTCCAAAATTCTTGTCTTTCCTTCTTACTTTGTGCTTGAGGCTCCATTGTCACCACTTTGTGCTTCAAGGGGACTTCATGTAACTTATTCTTCTCTCCTTTGTCATCTTCACTTTTGAGTGTGGAAGGGGAGTCTCTTTCCTCTTGCACTTATCATTTTTATCTCCAAATCATATCTATGATTGTATTCCATTTATATTTTGGTTTTATCATTTATCTATCCATCTATCTAGTTTTTCACAAAGGTGAAATTACCAAACCAAGTTTTAACTATGACATACCTATAAAATATAGCCCTGAATTTTTTCTATCTATTTTGGGTGTGGGTTGTTGAGAACAAGTCTTATTGTTAGGGGATTCATTCCTAGAATTATTGTGATATCATCTTTTTCCTTTCCCTTATCTTTCTATTTAATTTTTACGGTCATTTTACTTTTTGTCATGCATTCAGCTCACTTTAACACACTAGAAACCTACAAATACTACTATACTATTTTTTATTAAAAACTCCATACTCTATCCATATAGGAAGTTAGTGTGCCATGTTATTATCCATGAACCACATGTGCATCCTTGGGAAGAGAGTTCTCAAAGGTCACTAGAAGATCTCTATGATGTCCACTTTTAGATTTTGTAACTAAACTATAATATTTACTAGCCCTTGATAGTTTTTATGATTTGTGATTATCTTGAGTGGAGACATAGATTAAGTGAGTCTAAGAGAGGTAGCTAAAGGCCTTTCAGTTTGGTTTACTCTTTCCTCCTTTACAATCATCACTATATTGCACCATAGAGGAGTGACCAAACTCTAAGACAATAGCCCACAAAATAAGAAGAGTGTAGAGGTAGAGGAGTTTTTAGAATATATGAAGACTATCCACAAGAAGGTCAATTAGTGCCTATAGACCATGAACATCTAGTAAGAGTGAGTAGACATCAAGTAGAGACAAAATAAATTTGAGGTTGGAGATAAAATCATTGTGTATATTTGGGAAGAGATATTTTTGGTAGGCACATACAACAAGTTGATAATGACGAAGTTTAAGCCTTGTAGAATCATCTAAAAGTTTGATTGTAGAAATGGATATAAAGTAGAGTTACTACAGGGTTTGGAAATTTCACCAACCTTCAACATTGTAGATCTCTATCATTTTTAGGAATCACAAGAAGATGACACATAATAATTACTAGAATAGTAGCTACCACAATCACCATCAAAATAGATCAAATAGATCCTAGATAGTTGAGCCAAATGCAACACCCAGATTAAGGAGTACTCAAAATATCTAGCTGAATTGATGAACAGACCAATGATAGACATGACTTGAGTCTCAGAAAAGGAACTAAAGTAGTATAGAGGACACATGGAAACATGTGCGATGTACTTTTCAAATAACTCAAGGGATCTAGTGTAGGATCATCCCAAAAGAACTCAAACCAGACCAAATTTAACAATCATGCATATCTTTCCATAAATTTTGGAGCTAATGGAGTATTTCACATGGTGGATATGGTGACATAGAAACATCTAGACAGATCTGTACCCTTTTCCACTAGAATTTACTAGACCCTCTTCTAGCATCTGAATCATGTGCACATGTTATACCAGTTATAGGATAGGGAAGCCCAATATGGATGAATTTCATTGATTTTATTTGATATTTAAACACATCAAGAGGCATAGAAGGTCATCAACAATAGGTAGGTTGTAGTTAGCAAGTAGTAGCTAGGCAAAACCTTAGTTTAAAAGACTTTTGTTTGTTTTTTTCTTTTGTAATAAGCTCATGGTAGCTAGTATATCTACATGTGAGGCCAATAGACCGAATGTAAGGAGTATGTGAAGGCCTATGGACATGTAATCATTCTTTTTCTATCAATGAAAATATATGTTGCTAGCTACATTCAACTCTTTTTGTGTTCTTATGTATGATTTTGACTGCAATATTGGATAGTTCATTTCTCACCTTATAGCCTTGACTTCGTCATATTTCAAGTAATTAGAATTTTCTAAACTTTGGGTAGAACATCATTAGATACAAATAGATCATATTCTCCTTTCTATTTGATTTTTTTATTATATTGAACTATGGTAGGAATTGTTATGGTTAATGATTAAAATATTGCTAAAACTTATAAACAAATTAAAAACTGAAAAAAAAATTGGTTGATGTAAAATTACTCAAATTGACCTTGAGATGGTCTTATATAATTAACCATCCTCTATTAGTTTCTCATGCTTGTAACATGATCCATGGTAGTCATCATCATTGGCCTTGATTTTAAGTGTTAACTCTAGGAAATTTGTATTGGCTTAAAATGACAACCAAGGGCTCTACTAAAAACTAAGAGAATATAAACACAGACATGGGATAGTTCACAAGTAGAATACACTTATAAAGGGATGTAAGTAAAAACTAGAAAATAAAAAAATAACCAAAAATTGCCAAGAAAATAAGATTTTGGTGTCAATATTTTTTAATTAAAATTTTTAATATCAAAGGAAAAATAGGAAACACTAATCTTGAGTGAATGCTAGGAATATATTGAATTCAATATTAGAATTTTTTTTTTTTTGGGCAAAAGTGGTAAACCACTAATATATATATTAATATAGTTGAAAGTTTACAAAAACTAGGTCAAAGAGCATACTAGGAGGAAAAACTAGCAAGAAAACCTCTGGTTATAGCTTGAAATGAAATACAAATTACAACTTAGGAATCTAAAATATTACTATCACCTAATCTTGCTACTCATTGACCAATAATTACTACATTGCAAAAATTGGCCATTGAAATCCATACAAAGATTTGAAAATTTGTAGCAAAATGATCGCCGTTTTACTCGTAGAGATCCAAAACAGGGAATATACACGAACTTATACCACCATTGCTTCTAGATTCACCTCATGCTCAGCTAGTTGCTTGAAGGACAAAATGCTTACACCAACAACATGCTCTTGAGAAGTGGAGGCAAATTCAACATCTCCCTGTGTTGTTACCATCACTGGTGGAGAATTAAGATCTAGCAGAGAAGATTGAATGACCTGAGAGGTTGGAGGTTGATGAGGAGGGACCCCGAAATCTATATGAGGAGTACTAAGTAAAATAAGAAGTCCATTCACCTTCTCCTTAATCATGCTTGTCATCTCATGCCCAATAACTCTGTGGTGTCTGTCCCAAGCCATTTGAATGTATGTAAAATTCTGCAACTCCAATGTGTTTTTAAATTTGTCATAAATTGAAAGGAACTCTAGCCAATTGAGGAGAAATTGATGTGGGAAGAGGCTAGCAACATGTGCTTGACCCTTCTAGAGGTCGTACTTCTGGATTGCAAGTAGGAGTTTATTATTTGGCAAAAAAACATCTCTGACAACTTTATTGGAAATAATCTCCAATAGTAAAAGAGATTGTAACATATCTAGAGCAATCAAAAGGAATATTGAAACCAAATGTGAAGGAAATATGAGCCTCCTTTCTTGGGGAAATAAGATTTCTTCCCCTATTAAATGTTTGATGCTCTTTCTGACCTGATAGCTATGAGTGAAGAAAACCTACCAAAGTTGGTCATCTAAGATATGGTCTGTGAATGGTTGCTCCCATTATGCCACAAAGATGTTGACTCTAACGTTACGCAACATATGCTCCATATGTTCTCTTGTGCAAGTGAAGAAATCACTATTACTCTGCATGTCCCCTACCTCGATAGAAAGCATTCCACAACTGTACTCAAACTCTACCTGAGGTTTGCACTAATTTTAAACCCTTAAGAAAATGCAAAGACTATACAGGATGCAAGTAATAAATCATGAGACCTACTGACTTATAATGTCAAATCAGCCACATGTATGTTGGATTTAGGGTGTAATAAATATCTGCATAACAAAGGCGATGCAAGAAAAAAAATCATATATGAGATCGATTATTGAAGAGTGTGAAGACCAAAACCATGCCTTCACACAAGCCAACGGTGATGAGTGTACCAAGATTTCCATCTCTTAGTCATCAATTAATCCAATAGTACCTGCTCGCACATGCAACCATAGGATATGTGAATGAGTAGAGCAATTCACATGATTTCCAGTCTATGAAGATTAAATAGGATTCATGTGGCATATATTATAATGATTAAATCATTAATGGCTTAATTATCCTTTTCCCATACTTGACTTGAATTTAATGATGTCATCTAACTCAGGAAGAATTTGAAATAAAACATAGTCATCTTTAGCTGAGTCAACCTCTATACCATCACACCCCAAGTTTGCTATCCTGTCCACTATTTTATTCCCTTCTCTGAACATATGTGACAAGTGGACTTCATCGAATGAATCCAATAGATCCCAAATTTGACCTAAGACATAGTGAATGTGCCAATTGATGGATTTTCTATGTTTGCAAGCATTAATTATAATAGTAGAATCCCCTTCAACATGAACTTTTGAAAAATACATCTTCTTAGCAAGTATCAAACCAAGCAACAATACTTAGGCTTGCACCATGTTATTGGTTCCTAGGGGAAATATTGAGGATTTGAAGGCTTTCATATCACCTCGATGATCTATAATACACACTCTATGCCCTAAGTCACCTGGGTTACCTCGAGAAGATCCATCAAAATTAATGTTTACAAAGCTACACTGAGGAGGATGCTAGATGACATGTGATCTATCAATTTTTAATGGATTGTTAGTTGAAGAGCAGTTAGTAGGGGGAATACAAATAAACTTCCATTTCTTAACTATATTTTCATCCCTTGAATTGAAAACCAAACTACAACTGATATACCTCTGCACATATGTATTTACAGATTTTTAAATAGGTTTTTCTAAACCCTCGAGGACTTTCTCAATAGAAGATGTAATTTTTCTAAAAATTCTTTTGTACCTCTACAACCAAATTAACCACAATACTTTCGTTGGGATAATCAACCAAATGTGAGAATAAAGGGAATATTTGAAAAGAGTTGGCCATGATTGGAACAAGTCCCAAATAAAACTTGGTAGGGGCATTGAGAGTTTCAATTTATTCATAATAAAGAGCCAACATTGATAAGAAAAGGAACACTGAAGGAATAAATGATCAACATTGTCAATTTCTTGACCACATAGGACACACAAAAAAGGTTGAGCATTTTGCAACTTATCAAGTTTGTCACTAGTTAGAATCTTTTTTTGCAGAACCAACCAAGAAAAGCAACCTGCTTTTCACAAAAATATATTATTCCAACAGAAAAAATATTCTCTCTGATTCTGGTGCTGGTTCACCATGTGTTGTAGAGACTTGTATCCATACTTAACTAAGTAATTACCTTCTTTGGATGGATCCCAAATGATTTTATCCTCCTTATTTGATAAGAAAACTATTCTATGGGATACAACTTGTTGCAGTATTCTCTTATGGTTGTCATCAACAAGAGTCTCTGAAAAATATTTCCAAATTATTTTCCCTGAATGTAATTCAACTCCACTAACATAATAATTTACTTATCACCCCAAGCACTAATGACAATTAGAATTACATCCTGCAAATGTTGCAACTGATATAATGGGATATATCCATTCCAAGAGTCATTCCAAAAATATATTGATTCTTTGTTGTTCACATTCCTAGAAATATATGAAGTTATCACTTCCCTAGAGGACATCATGAAATTCCACATAACAGACCCTTTCAGAGGGTTAGAGATAGTGAGTATTCTAAGAGGGTTAGTTGAATCCAAGTATTTGTCTTGCATTATTTGGTACCATTTAGTGTTGGGCTTAGAATACATTTTCCATACCAATTTCCCTTCAAAAGCTTTATAGCGATTAGTGACATCATGAAGACCTACCCCTTCCAATTTCTTTTCATTGCACAGATATATAATAATTCAGTATGGCAGTTAGAACAATTTTTATGAGGAGGATGCGACCTGAAAAAGAAAGCCACTGGACTTTCCAAGCTGAAAATCTAGCCTTAATCCTTTCAATAACATTTTTCCAATAGGATGTCACATTTGGCCCCATGAAGAAAGGTATGCCTAAATATGTGCAAGGTAGTTCCTCTATCTTGAATCCCAGGATTTTTGTAATCTTTCTCCTAACAACAATTCTAGTATTAAAGATATATACCTTCAACTTTTGAGCATTTATCTTCTATCTTGAAATTGATGTATAAGCTTCCAAAACTTTCTTCATGTGAGTGGCTTGTAAAATAGAGGACTTACCATACAGGAGAGAGTCAGCTGCAAATAGTATGTGAGTAACTGAAATATTAGTTCTTGGGATATGAACACCCTGCCAATTACCCTTTACATTATTAGATATGATTAATCTGCTAAATGCTTCAGCCATGATAATGAAAAGGAAGGGAGATAAAGGATCTCCTTTTCTAGCTCCTTGGGTAGTTGAGAAAAACCCTGCTGGCATCCCATTAATGATGATCGAAAATGCTTCTCCTGAAATACATGAATTGACCCATTTGCATCATCTTTCTGAGAACCCAAATTTTTGCAGTACTTTCAAAAGAAAGCTCCAATCTACTTTTTCATAAACTTTCATTATGTCAAGATTAACAAAAAAGGAAAACACCTGAGATGTATGGATCGAATAAAGAACTTCATGAGCTACTAATGCCCCTTCAATCGTTTCTCTAATGGGGACAAGACCTACTTGTTCTAGAGAGATAACTTTTGGAATTAAATGTTGAAGCCTCAGATAGATAGCCTTTTTGACGATTTTATAAATTATATTACATAATGAAATCGGTCTAAATTATGCAAAATTTCCTAGTTCCTTAACTTTAGGGATAATTGCTATGTTTGTAACATTAAACATTATTAAAACTAAGGTACTCCTTCTTTATTCTTCAAGTGCAGCCAGCAAATCAAGATTCATAACATACCAACACTTTTGAAAGAAAAGAGCAGTAAATCCATTAGGTCCCGAAGCTTTATCTGGAGCTAATGATAAAATGACTTTTTGCACTTGTTCTAATGTGAACAACTTCATGAGATCCTCATTATCTTGTTGAGAAATAGAATGTGGGATGGAACCAAAGACATCATGTTCATTAATGATCATATGGGATGAACTTGTAGAGGGTGGGGGAGCTAGGAGGGTTTTGAATGACACATTCTTCTGGAATATCCTAAGTGTTTGATATTAAGTTACTCGTGGCTACTACACTCTTTTCTTTTGTTGAAGCATGAAAAAACTTGGTATTTCTATCTCCTTGTTTCAACCAAATCTCTCTAGATTTTTGCCTCCAATAAATTTACTCTCTTTTGCTGAGCTCCTCCCACTTTTATTGTAATTGTTTTTGCCTATCATAAATAAGTGTGTCCATCCCATGAAAAATAATGTTCTCATGAACTTCAATCAACTTATTGCAAACTACTTGTTTCTCAATGAAGATGTTTTTAAATGTGTGCACATTCCATAGTTTGATTTAGGCTTTCACATGCTATATTTTCTTATAAAATTGATACATTTTAGTGCCACTTTTATAGGGTGCACTTACCCACCATTGGCACAAAAGAGGGAGAAAGTGTGGGTGTTTGAACCATATTCTTTCAAACTTGAAGGATGAATGATGCAAGTAGTGTGGTGAAGATGGGGATATATTTAAGGAAATAGAAAAATGGTCTGAACATATAAGAGGTAGAATGTTCATTTCAAATTTGTAATTTTGCAACATCTACTACTGAGAGATGAGAAATCTATCCAATCTCTTTGCTATTTGTGCAAAATTTCTCCTCTTGTTTGTCCAAGTAAAGAACCCCTTCTTAGGAATTATATCTTTTAATACATTATCGGAGATGAAAGTTACAAAATCATCAATTGTCTTCTATTGGGGGCCAATTCCTCCTATTTTTTCCAGATTAGAAACAAGTGCATGAAAATACCCACATAGAAAAAAATTGTGATTTGCAGGCTGTTGAATAAAAGTTGTTAGGATATCCCACAGTCATTTTTTTCATGAGTAGGAGTGGGACCATAAACATTTATCAATTTAAATGAAAGATCGAAGCTCTGTATATTCATCATTTGGCAAATATTACCTTCACTAATTTTTTCTTCTATCAAATTCTTTTGGTTCCATAGTACTACAAGGCCTCCTGAAGCACCTATAGCTGGAACATGTGCCGCTTTCCATTTTCGCCTTTTACAAACTGTTGATTGAAATGTATCTAGAGAATTTTTTCTTTCTTGTAACATAACAATGTCAGCTCCTAACGAGTCAAGTTGTTGCTTAACTCGACATCTCTTGTCAGAAGCGTTTATGCCTCTGACATTCCATGAGATGATCTTCATTGAGATCGAGGAGAGCAACATGTCGTCCTTGGCCTCTTAGTCACTGAAAATTTCCCATCTAATGTGGTTTGTATACCTACCTATATTTCCTCTTTTACTTTCACTGAATTAGCTTTCCTCCCTCTCGGTTTTGGTGAGTTTGAGACCTGCCCCTGACTAGACAGAGACTAGGAAATGCATAAGGATTGCGAAAAGTTAAAATTAAGTCATGATGCTTATGAGGATTAACTGCAGAAATACTAATATCATCTTCAAGATCGTGAGGAAGAGGAGGATTTTGTAACTCCCGACTCATGGCAAGAAGAGCATTAAAATGCTAAGAGTCCATTTTATCTTCTTCATATAAGAATTCATCTACAATTTCGTCAAAGAGTTGGGAACCTATAGATCTTAGCAAATCATTAGCAACTTACTCTAGATTATCTGGTGGTTCATGTATCTTTGAATTAGAGTGCCATTGAATTTTACACTATTGATTGTAAGTTCCCATCGTAAACGAAGACATAATGTCAATAGGTTGATTATTGATGACTAGCCTCCGAATTAAATATTCCATATTTGAGAAGGGAAAAGATGGAAAATCAAAGTTCCTCTTAGAGAATCTCTCTAGAGGTGGCTGTGTAGAAACCTCAATCTCTTGCACATGAGCATTGATTACTTCATTGTTCACATTATCATTTAGGAGCTGAAGAAATGATGAAATCCAAGGGAGGCTCAAATACTATTTGTCTTGATTTTTGAGATGGGAAATAGATAGAGCAATATTGCTATAAAAAATGGGATAATGTACCTCAAAAAATTAGTAAAAATAATATGATCTTCTTATGCACCAAGTGTTCCCCGTTTGCTAGTAGATGTAGAGGGAACTCTATCCTCAGCTTACACCTCAAGTTTGGGGTCATATTCTTTATCTAGACTATCCACTGAACATAATAAGGGATCATAGGAATGATCAACACAGACCCTGATAGATGAGTAAGCCGATCCTTGACATTGGGATTTAAAGTGACCTAAACATTCAGAGTGGCATTCTATTGCTTCAGGATCCTCTATAAAAATAGTTTCCTTCCATTTACCAAACTTAGAAGCAACTGTCAGACTATCTATTAGAAATTGACACTCAATTGGTTGGTTTCACTATGTTGTCATTGATGGAAACATGGTATTGTATCCTGGCTTCATGTTTTGGTTTAGTTGTGTACCAACAAACACTACACTGGCACCGCCACCGGCATTGACATCGGCACCGACACTAACACCGACAGGACAAAAGGATTTCTTTGGTTACCAGCAATGCAGGTCGACATGGTTAAGAATAAGGTTATTGGTATTGGAGGCTGACATCTTTTGGATTAGGCATTAGCAGTTATTTTTAATATTTATGCATTTATGTTATCTAGCTGACATGTAAATTAATATTGTAATTATCTTTGTAAGATGGCATAAGGTATGATAATTTGTATAGGGTATATAGGTCAATTTGATAGATTATTTTTATATAACTTTGATCAATCATCATGCGAATATGTAATTGGAAAGAGATGTGAAATACATCAAAGAGATTATGTACATGTAAGGATATTAATGTATGGGTTATTCCGGTAAAGGGTTTGGAGTTACAGATTGGAACAAATAGAGCTTAAACCAGAACTATATTCTAGCATAGAAGATGATATCTTAGTAGTTCAACACTTCTCTGGATTGTAGTCTAGATTTATATGTAGTCAGTGAGGCTCCTTTTGTGATTGAGCAGTGTGCTCTAGGCTGTAAGCCTTCCTGCAAGTGCAGACCCCTCATATTTTGTAATATCTCTTCATATGGCTGGTGGATTGATATTGTGGGTCACAAATCCCACTGTGGTTTTTCCTCTTTGAGGTTTTCCACATATAATTATGTGTGTTATGATTCTTATTTATGTGATTGGCTTATTGGTTTCTTTACTTCTTTCAATTTTGTATGTAGCGGTATACCGGTTGGTGTATGCATGTTTTAATAAGGCTAAAATTAATCATTCTGGTATAACACTGATTCACTCCCCCCTCTCAGTTTTATTGGATTCCAATAATTAGTATCAGAACCTTGTGCCTCGAAGAAAGTTTAACAGCTTGAGGAAGATCTTAAATTTGGAATCGATGGATATGGATTTGGAGAAGCAACTTGAGATGGCACTTGAAGATTATGATACTAAAAGGTTGAAGAACTTAAAGCTACAAGATGAATTGAATTCTTCTAAGGAATTCATTCTTTTCCTACCAAAGAGGTTATCATCTTTTCAAGCTAGGAGGAAGGAAATTTTGCAAAGTCGGGATGATGAAGAGAAAGATGCACTTAAGGAACAATGTCAGAAATTGAGTTAGGAGACCGTGGTTATGAAAAATTAAATGCAAGTTATACATATGAGGATGTCTAAGGAGATTGAGGATCAAAAGAAAAAGGAAGAAAATATTGTTGTATCCCTGGAGAAAAAATTTGAAGAATGTGGTAGGTTGGTTCATGAGAATGACATGTTGAGAACTGATTTAGTACAATCCCAGAGTAATGAACAAGACCTTGAGAGACAAATGACAATTTTGAGAGAAGATTTAACTAATGCAAGTGAGTATAAAGAAAAATTCAAGATTAGCACAACATAACTAGATGAGTTATTGAAGAGACAAAGGCATATTGGAGATTCTAGTGGACTTGGATTTGAGAAAGGACAGAGTTTTGGTACTTCTAATGAAGATCAAAACCATAATGCACCGATAAGGCAATTTACTGCTTCTAAATTTAATGGTAGATATTTTATTTGCAATAGATTTGGTCACATGGCTAGGAAATGTAGAAACAGAGAAAATTAGAACCTTGGTTCTTCTCCTGGTAAATGTTCTAAATGCAATAAATATGGTCATAAGAAAAAAGATTAGGGTTTCTCTTGGAGGTTAACAAGTTGAATTGACTTCATTATTGATCACCTTACATTCAGAGCGATTTCAGAGCAACTAAGAGTGATCAAGGCATTTAAGAGAAATTGGATTTCTTCGTGAGCAATTTGACCGACGACAATGGAAGAATTTGTTGAAGGTTTTCATCGAGAGCAATCAAAAAGTAATTATCTTTAAACATGGAAGTGAGATCATCATCTTCCTATTTTTGTTGCAAACCTGACTATAGTAGATGTCAAAGACTGCCCTAGGCCAATTTTTCAAGCGGCATTTGCATGTGGCTACCCTGGAAGATTTGGTTGGAGTATTTTCCTATGTTTCAGAGGGATTTGTCTATGTTGAATATATTAGGGTGTACATACACTGTCACATTGAGGACTTGGGAACATCAGAAATAAAGGGCATGTACATAAGCAAACTAATGGGAGAATCTGGAAAGATCAAACCAGCATTATGGACATTCCAGATGATATAATTAGGTATATTTTGAGAAGAGTACATGGGGAGTTTATCTGGTTAGATAGAGCTTACAAGATCACCAAGGAATTCATTAGGGAAATCAATGGTTTACCATTGATTGGGCAACATCCAGATAAGAAGGTTTCAAATGATTTTCTGAACAAAACCACCAATGCGACATCTGATAGGAGATCTATGAGAGTGAGCACTATTACTAACATAGACATCAGATTTGGTCGCATGATCATTGGGTATAAGGTAACTCAGTCAAATTGACTGAATTCTATTTTTTAGTTTCTGCATTTTAGCTACATACAAAATGATGAGAGAAAATGTGAAAGTGGATCTATGCGGTTAGATGTTAGAGGAGTTATTAATAAACATAGGAAATATTAAGGGAGAAAATAAGGGAACCTTCCCGTATGGAAACTTGATAGTATGCTTGATGTTATTTTTCATGAATAATACACCCTGTTTTGGTAAGAGGCAATGGGCATTTGACATCCTCGTAGGGAGACAATTGAAACAGTCAATTGTTGTTCTAGGCAGTTAGACAGATAAGAAGGTATGAGGATATTTCAAAGCATTCTAGAAATCTATGAAGTCTAGGGTAAGGGTTCCTAAGCATATTGTAGAAAAATATTCAAAAGACATATGCTTCATGGTGAAGAAGGATGAAAAACTTATGGAAGCGGTTAAGCCCCGAAAGATTTGGATTGAAGAAATGGTCTATGAGGTGGATGCACATATTCTTGATGCCTATTCAAAAATGTTGATTGATGCACCTTTTGATGAGGCAGAGAAGCCCTATGGTACTGCACAACATAAAACACAAGAGGTTGAAACAGAGTTCAATTTGTAGAAGAAAAAGAAGCAGGAAGGAATGCCTAGCAAATTTGTTGAGAAGGTCTCACATGACATCAAAGCATTAATTGATGTTGTCCTAGAGAAAGGCAGGAAGAGGAAGAATCCAAAAGTACACATTGATCCTATTATAACAGAGTTTGAATCTGAGGATGACACACCTCTGGCATTCAAGAGGGTTGTAAGGAATAAAACAAAGGAAACAAAGGTTGAAGCTAAAAAGAAACCAGTTAGGAAGGTTACATTCAAAATACTAGCACAAAAGCAAGCACCAAAGGAAACACCTTTAGCTGCATCCGGTACAACAAAGAGGAAAAAGAAGAGTGACATCAATTTGGCAATTTAATCTGGTAATGTGACTATCATTCCACGTAAAACTTGTGCAAAATTAGTAAATGAAACCACTAAGGATGGCATGTTAAAGAATGTACAGTTATAATATAAAAATTTAGAGGATGATGAACTAAGAGAGGTAGAGGAAGCAGTCTTATTATATTTGGATATTTATAAGAAAGCCTTAATAGAAATTGAAAATCAAATACAGGTTGAATTGTATAATATGTTAGATGCTAGAAGACTGTTAGCTATGCAAGAAGACAAGCATATTAAAACTCAAGAGTTATTATCTATTTGTGTTACTATTGCTCCAAAGGAAATGGAAAGGACACTTGAGATGGCAGAAAGAAAAGTCTTTAATAGCAAACATAGAATAACTAGTCTGATTCTAGGAAGGTTAAATGAAATAATAAAGGAGACTCAAAAATCATGAGTTAAGTTCTTTGAACAGAACAAAGGTTTCTTTACTTCACCAAAATCCAAGACAGACACTGTAGACTGTTAGGTCCCGGAGGCAACTGAGAGGGGGGAGGGGGGGTGAATCAGTTGTCAAACAAATTCAAACAAAAACTACTTAACCAACTTAATGCTTAATACCGATAAACTAGTTTAATAAGCTGGTAGACAGTTTTAACAGTTAATTGCTATACCGGTAAGGATTAGTGCATGAAACATAAAGACAAAGTCATCCACAACAAATAACACCAATATTTGTATTTAGAAACCCTGTAAGGGGAAAAACCATAGTGGGAAACCTTACCCACAATCAGATGATACTACTGCAGATAGTAAGTGTACATAAATGGGGTCTGCACATGCAGAAAGGCCAAGTGCCTAGAGCTCATTGCTCAATCACAAAATGGGAGTCACACTGACTACAGTTCGATGGTTAAATCCAATAAGAATGTACTACACAAAATAACATCTTCATATGCTGGATTCAATACCGGTGTAGTTCTGATTGTCTTCACAAAAACCCTCCTTCAATCTTCAAATGATGTTTGCTTGTATAGCTCTTCTTATTATCACATATACCTTCACACAATCCTTTATCGCATTCTACTTTTCATCTTACAAATAAGATCTTACATTTATACCATACCCTAAGACCAATTTTAGTAGGTCGGCTCTACAAGATATTACAATAAAAACATTTTACAAACAATACAATATCTGATGCAATAACTGATTCAACATGTCGACTTAATGCATTTACAATAATAATTAATCATCTCCTTAGCGTGTCATGCTGATCTGGAAAAGATAAACCTGCCGGTGTAACCTGGACCTATTTGCTAGTAACAACAAATATGCAAATGCTAATGTACCAATAAACAAAACTTCAAAACAAAGTGTCCACGCAATGTCTTTGACATAACCAAGTGTTTTCGATATTATTCCAAGTGTCGGTGATCATTATAACTTGCCGGTGTACCAAATACTGGTGACTGTGCATGAGTCACTTGCTTGCTAGTGAATGTTGCTGATTCTCCAAAGTGCCAGAGTTGATAAGTGTTTAGTAGGTGTTGACATCAATGACAAAACCATACCAAAATACCAACAATCTCCCCTTTTGACATTGATGGCAACACAAGATGGAAAAACCATCAAAGTACCAAAATAGAAATGCCAAATACCAAAAACCAACAATCTCCAAAAATAGATCATAACCAGAAATCAAAATACAAATACAGAGAGTAATAATCTCTCCCAAACAACAATCTCTCCCCCTGGGAGCAACATGTGTTTTCCTTGTGTTTTTCCATACCAATCTCGCCCCCTTTGACATCAATTGCCAAACTTCTTACTAAAAACATCTTACCAAGCCAAGTTCATATACAAAATACCAATCAATTTAGTATACCAACTACTCCCCCTAAGAAGTAGCTTCCCATCAAAGCCGGAAAAAAAGATTTCTCTGTTAATTCTATCGGTTGATGACAATCATCAACTTCCTAAGTATCTACTGGTGGGGGTATGACCCCAAGCTGATCTCTGAGATATTCAAAAGTCTCCTTAGGTAGAGGTTTAGTAAAGATATCTGCAATCTGCTCTTTAGTATTCATATAAACTAGTTTTATTTCCTTTGCTTCAACATTTTCTCTTAAAAAATTCAGTTTGATAGACATGTTTGGTTTTAGAATGTAATACCGGATTCTTGGATATATCAATTGTTGCAGTGTTATCACAATAGATAGTAATAGGTTCCTTTCATTTTATCTTTATGTCTTTCAACATTTGCTTAAGCCATAGTACCTGTGTACAGTTAGTTGCTGCTGCAACATATTCTGATTCTGCTGTTGATAAAGATGTACAACTTTGTTTCTTACTCAACCAAGAAACTAGTCTGTTTCCAAGAAAGAATTCTCCATCGGTGGTGCTTTTTCTATCATCCACATCTCCTACCCAATTTGCATCCATGTATGCACATAATTCAAAGTTTTCATCTCTAGGATACCATAATCCAAGATTTATAGTGCCTTGTAAGTACCAGAAAATCCTTTTTACTGCTAACTCATGATTTTCTCTAGGATTACTTTGAAATCTTGAAACAATACATACTGCATTCATAATATCAGGTCTGGTTTGTGTCAAATACAGTAAACCTCCTATCATAGATTTGTATCTAGTTGGATTAATAGGTGTAGATTCATCCCTTAGTGATAATTTGTCATTTGTTGTCATAGGTGTGCTTATCGGTTTAGAGTTCTCCATCCCAAATTTCTTTAGTAACTCTTTTAAGTACTTGGATTGACTCAAGAATATACCTTTATCAGTCCATGAAATTTGCAATCCTAAAAAGAATTTTATTTCTCCAATCATAGACATTTCAAATTCTTGTTGTATTTTAATAGAAAATTCTTTACATAATCCATCTTCTCCTCCAAAGATTATATCATCAACAAATACTTCTATAATCAAGATATCATCATTAGTCACTTTATAGTATAAATTGTTGTCTACATTCCCTTTAGTAAAACTAGTCTTTAAAAGATACTTATCCAATCTTGCATACCAAGCTCTTGGAGCTTGCTTCAACCCATACAAATCTTTTCTTAACCTGCAAACCATATCTTTGTTATCTATTAAAGAAAATCCATCATGTTGTTCAATGTACATTTCTTGTTCAAGATCTCCATTCAAAAATGCACATTTAATATCCATTTGATATACTTTGTAGTTCTTATGTGCTGCAAAAGACAAAAATAATCTGATTGCCTTAATTCTAGCTACCGGTGCAAAGTTTTTATTGTAATCAATTCCATCTTTCTATGAATATCCCTTACACACTAGTCTTGCTTTATTTCTGACAACCTTACCATCTTCATTAAGTTTGTTTCTGAATACCCATTTGGTTCCAATTACATTTTTATCTTTAGGTTGGGGAACTAATGTCCAAGTGTTGTTTTTCTCAATTTGTTCTAGTTCTTCTTCCATAGCTTTAATCCAAAATTAATCTTCACATGCCTCATTAACTGATGATGGTTCAATTTGAGAAATAAGACATACATCTTCATTTGCCAATCTTCCTTTTGTCATAACTCCTTTAAACTTGTTTCCAATTATCTGATCTTCAGAATGATTCAATCTTACATACCGGGGTGTCTTTTTTTGTTGTTGTTCCTCAGTTACT
Source organism: Cryptomeria japonica (assembly GCF_030272615.1). Classification (NCBI taxonomy): domain Eukaryota; kingdom Viridiplantae; phylum Streptophyta; class Pinopsida; order Cupressales; family Cupressaceae; genus Cryptomeria; species Cryptomeria japonica. The sequence continues at coordinate 54,387,414 of NC_081409.1, forward strand.
GTGGAATCCTCAGATGATATCGGGGTAACTAGATCTTCATTCTATACTGGTGGATTCAGTGTAGGTTCATTTGTCAAAATTTCTGTTGCCGGTTCAAAGTCTATATACCTTGAAGTTCCTCTGAATTATTCATCAATCTTTACATTTGTACTTTCAACAATTTTCTGCAATCTTTTGTTAAAACATCTATATGCCTTTCTCTTAGATGAATAACCAAGAAATATTCTTTCATCACTTCTAGGATCAAATTTGCCAATATACTCATCTCTTCTGATATAACATTTACTTCCAAAAATTCTGAAATATTTAAGAGTAGGAGTAATACCAAACCATAGTTCATGAGGGGTCTTACCGATTTCACCTTTGATGTGAACTTTGTTGAATGTATAGACCGCTATACTGACTGCCTCTCTCCAATATACATGTGGTAGGTTTGCTTCTGATAACATACTTCTTGTTGCATCCAAGATAGTTCTATTTTTCCTTTCAACAACTCCATTCTACTAAGGTGTCTAAGGTGCTGATAGTTGTCTTCTGATTCCATTTACTTCACAAAATGTATTAAACTCCCTAGATGTAAATTCTCCTCCTTGATCTGATCTTAGACATTTGATTTTCTTACCGGTTTCATTTTCTACCATTGCTTTGACCAGTTTGAACTTTCCCAGTGCTTCTGATTTTTCTCTGAGAAAAGTAACCCAACACATTCTAGAATAGTCATAAATGATTACCATGAAATATCTATCACCTTGTAAGCTTTAAGTTATAGCTGGACCACATAAATCAGTGTGAATTAAATCAAGAACATTATTGGATTTTTTTGGAATACTTTTGAAACTAGCTCTAACTTGTTTTCCAAATTGACATTCCTTACATACTGTATTCTGAGGTTTGACAATTTTAAGCAAATCTCTAACTGCCTTAGTAGTATTGATTTTCACCATGCAATCAAAGTTTACATGACAGAGTCTCTTATGCCATAACCAACTTTCATCAATATGTGCAATTAAGCATGTCTTTTCATTGTTATTTAAATGAAAGATATTACCTCTAGTCTGATTACCGGTTGCAATTTCCAAACCAGTTCTTTTCATGAGTTTGCATTTTCCATTTTTTAATTGTAACTGAAATCCGTTTTCAACTAATTGACCAACACTCAAAAGATAATGCTTTAATCCTTCAACATAGTAAAAATTATCAATGTTATGCATACCATCAAGAGATATTGTACCCTTACCTTTGATTAATCAAGCTTTGTCATCTCCAAATCTCACTAAGCCTCCATTGTATTTTTGAAAGTTCAAGAATTTACCTTTGTCTCCTATTATATGATGTGAGCATCCTGAATCAATGATCCATTCATCCTTTACTTCAACTTTAGTTGCCAAGGCATGTACTACCGATTGAGCAGTAGGTGCTAGTTGATCTTTTGTTATAGCAACAAAAACCCATCCATTGTCTACCAGATCCTCATCAGAATCATCAATCATACCTTCATCAGCAATGTAACAAGATTTGTCTTTATTCTTCTTAAATTTGTATCTCTGATATTCAGTGTTAGGCTTGTATGTTCTTCTAGCTTCTTCTCTTAGTCTAGCATGTCTATCAGGGCATCTTGAAGCCATATGACCAATCTTATTGCAATTAAAAAATTTAAAGGGTGCTTTACCTTCATACTTACTTCCAATTGGACCTCTAGGCATTTTCCTTGCAAATAGTGCTTCAAGTTCTTCAATTTCTTCATTTTCTTTCCTGCTTTCTTCAAGTTCTCTTGCATAAAATGCTTTCCAATCAAATTTGTCAAATGATGGAGCAGATGATGTTGATTCTTTAAAGGCCAAATCTGTCTTTATAGCAATAGGACCAAGTTCTTCAATTTCAAAAGCTGAAAGTTTCCCAATCAATGTATCCCTAGTTATTGATGTATTAGGCATTGTTCTTAACTCATTTATAGTAGTGACTTTCATTTTATATGCTGGTGGAAATCCTCTTAAAACTTTTGAAACAATTTCATCCTCACTTAAGGTTCCTCCACAACATTTAATACCCAAAACAATCTCATTTACTCTTACAATAAAAGTAGAAATCCTTTCATCTTCTTCCATTTTCAGATGCTCATACCTGACCTGGAAGCTTTCAAGTTTTGCAATTTTGACTATGGAATCTCCTTCATTCAGTGTGTCCAAATGATCCCAAATAGCTTTAGCAGTAGACCTATCTGATAGTCCCATGTTTTGTTGATCTGATAATGCGCTCAAAAGTTCTTCTCTTGCTTTGCAATCATTTTCCTCATCTTTAGTCAAGTTGTGTGGAGTGGGCAGACTCTGAGTAGGAGCAGTATAACCATTCTTTGTAACATCCCAAATGTCCTTTCCAATCCAATTTAGATGTGTCTCCATTCTGATCTTCCATATGCCATAGTTGGTTCCATCAAGTTTAGGACTGTCCTTCCTGAAATAGTTAGTATACATTGGATCTCCTCAAGCTGTTAAAATTCTGCAAAAGAGGACTAAGCTCTTATACCAATTGTTAGGTCTTGGAGGCAACTAAGAGGGGGGGTGAATCCGTTGTCAAATAAATTCAAACAAAAACTACTTAACCAGCTTAATGCTTAATACTGGTAAACAGGTTTAATAAGTCGGTAGACAGTTTTAATAGTTAATTGCTATACTGGTAAGGATTAGTGCATGAAACATAAAGACAAAGTCATCCACAACACATAACACCAATATTTGTATGTGGAAACCCTGTAAGGGGAAAAACCACGGTGGGAAACCTTACCCACAATCAGATGATACTACTGCAGATAGTAAGTGTACATAAATGGGGTCTGCACATGTAGAAAGGCCAAGCGCCTAGAGCTCACTACTCAATCACAAAATGGGAGTCACACTGACTACAGTTGGATGGTTAAATCCAATAAGAATGTACTGCACAAAATAACATCTTCATATGTTGGATTCAGTACCGGTGTCGTTCTAATTGTCTTCACAAAAACCCTATTTCAATCTTCAAATGATGTCTGCGTGTATAGCTCTACTTATTCTCGCATATACCTTCACACAATCCTTTTTTGCATTCTACTTTTCATCTTACAAATAAGATCTTACATTTATACCATACCCTAAGACCAATTTTAGTAGGTCGGCTCTACAAGATATTACAATAAAAACATTTTACAAACAATATAATATCTGATGCAATAACCGATTCAACATGTCGGCTTAATGCATTTACAACAATAATTAATCATCTCCTTAGCGTGTCGTGTTGATCTGGAAAAGATAAACCTGTCGATGTAACCTGGACCTATTTGCCGGTAACAACAAATATGCAAATGCTAATGTACCAATAAACAAAACTTCAAAAAAAAGTGTCCACACAATGTTTTTGATATAACCAATTGTTTTCCATATTATTCCAAGTGTTGGTGATCATTATAACTTGTCGATGTACCAGATACTGGTGACTATGCATGAGTCACTTACTTGCCGGTGAATGTTGTTGATTCTCCAAAGTGCCAGAGTTGATAAGTGTTTAGTAGGTGTTGACATCAATGACAAAACCATACCAACATACCAACATAGACCCCCCGGTTGAAGGAAAAGGAAAGGGGGTTATAATTACTTCACCCTCAGTTTTGAAAAATATTAAGATAGTGGAAATCCAACCACCGATAAATACAAATGCACAAACAAATATTGAGATACCAGCTATCACAAAGAGTTGAAAAGCTAATGATGTACAAGATACTAATATTAAGGATAACAATCCTCTTGATACAGATGTATAGGTTGAGGTTACTTTTCATATAGAGGAACCAACATTTACACAGACTGCACCAAGTGGCGAAGCCACCAGTGCAAGTGAGGAAGTTATAAAGGATATATCATCAGAGGAGAAGTAAGGGGAAACCGCTAGAGAACCAGTAGTTGGTCGATCATTTTTGTAAATCGACACCTCATAGGTTGAAAAGAAAAACATGCTAGAGCTGATTCCCACTGAACTCATGATGATGGCAACACAAAAACTAATGAATGAGGGATATATAGATAGAGGGATAATTGATTAGTCAATCACTGTTTTGTTGGCATTACAGTAAGAAAGATTGTTGGCATTTCAATATCAGGAGATTGTTGATATTCGGTAAGGATATTGAGAAGGTTGTTGGCGATTATTGATATAACTGAAGAAGGATTATAACTATCTTTATAACATTATTTTGTCATTGATGTCAAGAAATTGATTATCTGATTCAGTATGATGTTGCCATATCTTGAGAAGATTTATTAGAAGAGAATTAAGATGTCGGTAAAAGACACAGAAAGAATGTGATGAATAAGAGGAGGAATAAGTTATTCAATGGGAAACTATTACCAAGTTAGACAATGATGAGATCATGATGTTTAGATTATTTTGATATCCTACATATGTTGTTGATTGTAAGGATAATACTATACTATGCAACTAAGCAAAGAACCTAGTCGGTTAACCCTAAGGTTATCGATATCGGTTAATGAAGGTGGAATGTCTACTGAGTGAAGTTTAGTATTTACTAAGTTGCAACCGAGTTATGACAATGGACATTGAATGGATAAAAGTATTATTTAATGAAGGACAATGATTAGCTAGAGAAGTATAAATGATTGGTATGTCGTGCATGAAGTTTGTTAAGGATCTATGACAAAGGAAAATCGATAGGAAGATCTACAGCGCAGATTGAACCACAATAACCTTGTGCAAGTTCCTAGAAAGGACTACAAGTCCTGAGGCAAGGTAAAACGTTTTCAGATCGAAAGGATACATTGAACCTGGTCAATTTTGAAGATCTAATGGCTAAGATTGATCATGGGAAATGTGATCAAGGAGATTAAGCAGTTAGCAATTGTTTATAAATAAGGAATTGTTGATAAACAATGTATGCGGGCAAGTGTATGCACAGGGGATGCTACATAGTGATTACCGAGCACAGAAGCTTGAAGACCTGTTTGAATAACAGAGTAGAGAGCCCAGCAGAGGGACAAGATAAGTCCTATGACTAGATTGTTTGGAGCAAATAAAAATCTGCTTTAGCATTTTAGATGTGAAGTTGCAGATAGATTTTTATTACTATTATTTTGTAAGTGACAGTAAATCTCTTAACCGAGTGGACTTAACAGTCTTATTTGTAAACCCTCTACAAAGGTGACATTCTAGTTCAGTGTTTGAAATCCTTTAACAAGGTCACTTCTAACAAAGTGAAGATCCTAATAGATTTGAGGGAAATCCCTTAACCTGATCACATCTAGCAATGTGTTTGTAATCTTTAACAGGATTTGCTTTTAACCGAGCATACTCTAGAGGAGTATATTTCTTAGTGGGTCTAAAATCCTACAGTGGTTTTTCCCTATTTGGTTTCCACGTTAAATCTGGTGTTATGAGTGTTATGATGATTATGTGTTTATGAGTTTGCATGTTTAGCAGTTTTGGTTATATTGCTGAAGTATAAGTTACCGAGGTTGAATCTGTTAATTTTATGGAAGTTTAAGTTTGTATGATTCACCCCCCCCTCTCATCTTGTTAGCTATTGGCATTTGTACTTTACATTAAGTATCAGAACTATCATGTTTTACACAGACTAGTCCCGAAGTGCAAGATTGACAATGAAGCAAGCCCATCCAACAAGCTTAAAATAATTACTAAGCATATTTCAAAAGATTTCCAATCCTTACAACAAATTTCAAATCGGCAAGAACTAGAGAAGTTCGCTCAAGCTAAGAGAGATACATTTGATCAGGTGATTAAATCTGAGAAGAAAAAGATTGATGAGAAGCTAAAACTGATAGATAATTCTTTGAAGCAATGTACAAATATTTATAGGGTATGTTGTAACACTGATATACTTACAACTAATGTGGATAAGAAGATAAAATAACTTTAGGAGAAAATTGCAAATATAGCTAATTCGTTTGACGGTTTGACTTCATTGACTACATCCATTGATGGTCAAATTTTGATTTTGGAAAACCAATTTTTTGTTCTTGAGAAGGAAAGAGACAAATTATAAGAAGAGCTAAAAGTCTGAGAGGCTTCGTGAGTCCCTGGTTGGATTCGCTTAGTGTACATAAGAAATAATGTATGGATATGGTGGGAAAGCCCACACCCACAGAGGTAAATGATAAAGATTCATTTGCATATATACTAAATGGACTTGTATCCATTTTCGGTACTTTCAAAACTGGTTGGGATACTTATCTTGAGCTATTGGAGAAGGCTTATCCAGAGATTTTTAAGTTTTTTAAGATCTAGTAAGATATTTTTGGGATATTCATTGTACAGTTTTTCTTTGGATCTTTGACATTCCTTTTAGAATTTTTGATGGCATTGATGTCAAAGGGGGAGTGATATAGATATGAAATAGAATAGAGGGAGTTGTATACATTAGGGGGAGTTATAGATATGGAGATATGGGAATGTGGAGTATTTTGCATTAATGAATATTCAGCTTAGGGTGAGTAGGCAGGATGGAATCGACAGATGAAACCTTGACCATTTTTCACATTAGTGTTGCCATCAATGCCAAAAGGTGAGATTGTTGGCAATTGACACTCAATTGGTTGGTTTCACTATGTTGTCATTGATGACAACATGGTATTGTGTTACGACTTCATGTTTTGGTTCAGTTGTGTACCGACAGGCACTGCACATACACTACACTTGCATCGACACTAGCACCGGTAGGACAGAAGGATTTCTTTGGTTATCGGCAATGCAGACTGACATGGTTAAGAATAAGGTTATTAGTATTGGAGGTTGACATCTTTTGGAACCGGCATCGGCAATTGTTTTTAATATTGCTGAATTTATGTTATCTAGCTGACATGTAAATTGATATTGTAATTATATTTGCAAGCCGACGTAAGGAATGATAATTTGTATTGGGTATATAGGTCAGCTTGATAGATTATTTTTATATAACATTGATCAATCATCATGCGAATATGTAATTAGAAGGGGATGTGAAATACATTAGAGAGATTATGTATGTGAGGATATTTATGTAAGGATTATTCTGGTAAAGGGTTTAGGGTTACAGACCTGAACAGACAAAGCTTAAACCTGAACTGTATTCTGGCATAGAAGATGCTATCTTAGCAGTTCAACACTTCTCCAGATTGTAGTCTGGATTTATATGTTAGTCAGTGAGGCTCCTTTTGTGATTGAGCAGTGTGCTCTAGGTTGCAAGCCTTCCTCAAAGTACAGGCCCCTCATATTTTGTAATATCCCTTCATATGTCCAGTGGATTGATATTGTGGGTCACAAACCCCACCGTGGTTTTTCTTCTTTGAGGTTTTCCACATATAATTTTGTGTGTTACGATTCTTATTTATGTGATTGGCTTATTGGTTTCTTTAATTCTTTCAATTCTATGTGTATTGGTATACTGGTTGGTGTGTGCATTTTTAATAAGGCTAAAATTGATCATTTTGGTATAACATTGATTCACCCCCCCTCTCACTGTTATTGGATTCCAACACTATCTAGAAGTGGTTTGGAAAGATATAGCAATAAGCACACTCGACATGGGAGATGATTCAATTCAAAAGGAATGAGATCATGTTTAACAAAAATTCCCAGCTGATTAGAAAAAAGCTCGATTAGCTCCAGATCTCTATATTCCAAAGGTAATGTAGGTAATAAAATCTAGAAAGGGCCAAACTTGCAAATATCTAAGTTTGTCTTAAATTTTGGGATCCATGGGACTATGAAAATTCCAAATCCCTTACAAAACCAACCTTTAAATCTATGGATCAAATCCCTGTCTTCTTTAGATTCGAATATTGCAATAAAGAAATTAGATCCATTATCATTGTAAAAGATCTCTTTAATCCCTTTCCAAAACTTTTTTGCCCAAGAAAGTAAAATAGAGGGAGAGGGAGAAGACTTCCAGAACCTACTGATGAGCGCATGATGCCTGATATGTGAGATTTGCAGAAGGAGTAAATGATCAGGCAAAGTTATCAAACAGTTTGGAGCATGTCGGCTAGGGCAAGCAATAGAAGATGCATCCATGCCTTGAGCAGTTTCATTTGATTATTTTTTCATCCTCCAAACTTTTAGGGTTTGATGTATAGGTTGATTAAAAAATTTTGCACCCGTCTGCGACTCAGATTTTCTTAAGAAATTTGACTTGAGGGACGTTCTAGCTATCCTTAGAATCTGAAGAATGAGAGAGCCCATCGTTATGGAGGGGAATATTATTAGGAGAGGAAAGAAAACTAGGTTTATGCAGAGGAATTGTATTTGGCCATGAAATAAAAGGCTTATGCAGAGGAATGGTGTTTGGCTAAGATAAGAAGGATGGAGTGTGTCCACTTGAGAAGCCCCAAAGGGGGCTATTAGAAATGACATCAACCTCAGATCTCTCTCGCAGTTTATCCAAAAATCCCTTAGCATTGTTTGTCTCTCGAGGAAGATCATGCCAAGTATTTTCACAAATATCAAAAACTAGTTGCTTTTGCTTGGAAAGCCTTTTGATCGGTCAATTACTCTACTAGGATAGATGTTGTTGAAAGAATTGAGGGTGCTTGCCCTTCTGGTCACTATAACGACCACCAAAGTCACTCTTCTGGACACTATTCCTTAAGAATTACCCTAGCCCTTCTAGTTAATTTTTTTTATCTCGAATTGAAGAAAACAATACTTGGACCATTCAAGTTATCTTGTTTTTCAATCTAAGGGACTAACAACAATTCATTTTTACACACCTAGATTGTAAACTTATAATTTATAAGAGAAACTCAAAGCAATAATCATTCAAGAACTGAATTGGAGAACCTATTATTAGATTACTTACTTCATCAACATCTAAAGTCATTTCTTTTACATTTGATCGGTAGATTTTTTGTTAAAGGAAAACATTTAGGAATTTATAAAGATTAGATCTGCATGTCTAAATTATATCCATACTTGGATCAAATATATAGATACACAATGGTTCTCATAGTTGAAGAAGTGACCTATAGTGATGGAGAATGACCTCATAGGAACTAAAACATTCATCCAAACATCACTAAATTTATCATACGCTAACCAACAATCTTTTAATATATACTTACAGCAAATTTCCAACTAAATATATCTTTATTTGTTTCAATTTTTCAAAACATTTATACAGAAAATCTATCAATTATCAACATTTCAACATATTACATTTTTCCTTAAGATATTTGATTTTTCTAAAAAAAAAAATTTAAAAACTAACTTTTTTTCATTATCAATAATCAATATCATTGCCTATTTTTATTTAAGATATTGTAGTTAAAATCTATGTTGTTACTGAAGTAAATGCTTCAATTTAAATTTATTCTATCGTATATTAGTTCTCTAAAGTATATATGCTTTAAATAAGTTCACCGAATAATGACTTCTCATTGATCTACCTACAGCATCGACTGTAGAGACATCCTTGATTTTATTGGAAAATCTACCCCCATTGCTTGGTAGAATAGCTGGGAGGTAAATTAATCACCCTGAAAAAGTTTTCTTCTATATCGTGCTTTACTGAAGATAAAGCTTGCTAGAAATTTTACATCACCATGATTATCTTTATCTGCAATACAAGTGTGTTCGACACTAAGCATTTCACATATATGAATAGGAAGGAAAAAAAAATAGCATAACTACTTACCAGAGTCGGAGAGCAGTTCGAATAACCACACGATTAGGGTTTGAGTGCTGAGGAGATCTCTCCAAGTTTATGTCTTGGACAATCCGCAACTCATTCTGAGCGAAGCTCTGCGGCTCTCGTCTACTTGTGCACCCATCTATTTCCTTCAACTGAAAAGCAAATAAATGCCATTTTTATTTTCAGCAAACACATAAAAACAGACTGGAGTTATCATGGAATCAAGTTGAGCACGAGTGCTGCAAATAAATGGGTTATCACCTCCTAAAACATATTCTTTCCTTTATTAGAATAGATTAGAAATTCCTTGAAGACAGTACAAACGGTTATATTATAGTAATAATTTAATGTAGAAATGAGTACATGATTAAAATATGTACATTGTACGACGTAAGATTTTGAGTCATTAGATTGAAACGGAAGTTCTCCAGAAACTCTGTAAACAAAATTCACACACTTTTCCAGAATCTCGTTCATAAATTAGTTTTTCAGTTTTGGAATGTTATATCTGGATTTAAACTATACTCTACTTGGTTTGTTTAGCTATTATATTGAATCACATTCCAGAATATTTCTTATAAAATCTTGTAATGTGCAAGAAACATATCTATCAACATTTTTATCTAAAAGTTTAGTGATAGAGCAAATTTATTCAAGATCAATTATTAGAATTTGGTTGTTGCAATAGAAATTATAGAAGGAAGATTGATAGTTATAAACAATTGAGAATGTAAAAGAATGAAAAATAAGATGTTCAGTTGTATAAAGGTGCAAAAGATTCATTTGCAAGCGAAAGTAGTATGGAAGTTTTAAAATAATCAAGCAATGTATGGTGTTGAATCATTTTCAAGAGCATGAAGTGAATTTAAATAGTTTTATGTAAATTTTTAACATGGTTTGAATATATTTTGAGTTAAATAGTTTTATGTAAATTTTTGACATGGTTTGAATATATTTTGAGTGCATTATGTGTTGTAAGGTGGATTGGATATTCATTGTGAGATTTTGGAGTGCATTCTACTGTGCTTAACAACATTCTTTATGAGCTGAAATCAAATTGTGAAACACCAAAGAAGAGCATGACTTGTAGAAAATTCAGATGCATATAACTATTATCATATATTAGTGGAGTGAGTGTGGTCTTATATAACTTGTTTTTGCGTTGTGTAGATGCTAGCCTCAACTTTTAAACAGTAAGGATGCAAGGCAATTGTGGTTGTAGAGAAAATCTCGTTAATTCAATCATTTCCATATTTCTATGTTGTATTTATTGTATGGGTTGGGAATTGAAGATCTCATTGAACCAAGTGTAAGGCTAAAGAATGACAGTCATGGATTTATTTGAAAAAAAAAATTCAAACAATGATATAGGTAATATAGAAACACACAAGTAAATTCAAGAAATGTAGTATTCATATTGTTCTTATTGTAACAGGCGTGGACATAAAATTGAAACATGTTGGAATTTCATCTTTCTACCATTTGTTTATAGAAGAATTAGTCTGAAAGAAAGAACTTATGAAATATCAGACATACATGATTTATAGATGGATTGATGTATCTTGTTAGTAAAATTTTGAAAATATGTTCAAAATATTGTACAAGAATAAATAGTTTTATGTCAAAAGAAATAAGATTCAAGAAAATTTTGAATATTTTTGGTTTTACATATTTATGACTATAATTTCATCGAGAGGACTACAAAACAAATGGAGAAATCTCTTTGGAGGTTAGTAGATCAAAAGTTAGTTGGTAGAAATAGTCACAATGGAAATAGTAAATGCGAAAGTTAAACATCTTTTATTAAACTAATGAGTGATCAAATTTCAAGGTGTTGCTAGAATAAACTATAAATTTCTCCAAGCAACAATTAAATAATTTTTACCATCATTAAATAAAGAGGATAAGCATACTGAAATCTTGTGGAGGGCTGAAATTATGTGAGAGGATTACATTTGATAAATATGGAATTGATTGCAAAGATCATTGCTATAGAAAATTGTTATAGTGTTGATCGTAGAGATAGAGATCATTGTTAGATATTAAAAAATGTTGTGTCTTGATTAAGGTATAAAACATGAGCAAGGCCTAGACCCATTTACAAAGAAACCTTGAAAGAAAACAAAACAAGTATCACAAGAAGTGAGACTAAAACCAATAGATTTTATTGGAGCTATGAAATGATACGGTCATTCCTAAATGGAATAACTAGCTTACAACATCCAAAAACAAACAAAAACACTAAGACAAAAGACAAAAGAAAGCTAGGAGGGCTCATGCAAGGGAGGGCTAGTGTTGATTGTAGACATCAATGTTGAATCTAAAATTTGTATCATTGACCTTAAATCATTGTTGAGTCTAAAAATTTGTAGTGTTCATTACAAAGATTGTTGACAAATCAGAAAAGTTGAAATGTTTATCACAAATATCATTGTTGAATCTTCAAAGTTTTAGTGTTGATCATAGAGATCATTGTTGAATCTAAAAAGTTCTAATATTGATCACAAAGATCGTTTACTAAATCTTTAAATATGTAATATCGATCATCAAGTTTCTTGTCTAATTTATGAAGGTTTTGATGACTTCACCTCCTTTATTGAATTATGAGAGACATATTGTCATGGATAATGATGAACAAAGGTAATCAAAGATGTTCAAAATAAGGATGAGTTTTTGTACTTTCCAGAAATCATTGGTGTTAAATATTCATTATTTGCATATAAATAACTAATAAACCTATTTATATGTGACCTCCATCATCCAACTAAATAATTAAATTTATAAAAAATATTAAAAAATAAATTATATTTAATTACACTTTTAAATAATTCTCACCATGAATCATGTCTTATGCGAGAGACACATCTACCCACATATTTTATGCATTTAAATATTTATGAATTTATAAATTTAACAAGAGAACAAATCTATATAACTCGAATTTCCAAATAATTCAAAATCAGAGGACAAAAGAACCTCAAAGCTGAAACTTTCTAGTTTATATACTATTATGTGCTTCGATATAGTTCGTACCCTTGTTTGCAGATTCTCTATCTTCTCAAATAGCATTTCCTCCTGTGGCAACAAAGCAAATATGATTCATCTCTATAGTATTTTAACCACCAACTTTTCGTTTATTCTCTTATGGGAAGAATTTACAATAGATACAACAATATTGAAGAAACCCAGGAAAACATTTCTCTTGATTTAACCCACCTTGGTCGATCTTACACAAGCAAGGCTCTTCTCCATCTTAATTTCAAGCTGGTGGAGTTCACTTATGCTTAATGGTTCAAGGGCTTCTCCCGTTAGTTGCCTGAATTAACTCCATATTCAACAATCAATGTCTGCGTTAATATCATATTGATTAACAGTGATATTTGCTCTAAATTTTTCCAGTAGAATACTAAGAGCTACTGTGATATATGCATTCGTTTCGAGCAACAGATAGAAGCAAAACCTGATGGAATTCATTAGACTGTCACTTTGGTGCCTGAGTTTTCTGACTTCCTCTTGCCAATAGTTCAAATTCTGATCATTTACCTAGTTAGAGTCAACCCAATTCAATTTGAAATAATATTCTTGAGAACTAGCTTGGGGAACAAGTTTCTATAGTTTATTTCAGTCGACCCAAGAATTTACCTGTATGTTGGGGACAGTAAAATGTCCATTCGGCTGCATTCTCTGAGCAGTGATATCGATGTACCTCTGAATTGTTTTCTCGACACTTATACAAAACACAAACAAGAGAGAATACTATAATCAAGCAGTACAAATTGTAACACAGTTATTAATAGGTTCAGCGCTTGAATTCGTGATCCTTGAAAAGAAAATCTAATTCCTTCCGCTAGATATATAATTATTAGCCTATTTAATTCAATTTCCCATGCTACAGAAAACAAATGTACATCTTAAATCGTTAACCAGTATCACTCATAAAGAATGGATAACTTGCCATGACAGCTTAACTAACAAAAAAGATTAAATAGATATTCAGTTTATGTACAATATATAAAAAATTGTTTTTGAAATCTATTGTCATATGTTTTTGAATGATGTATAGGATAATATTGAGCAATTTTGATTGTAGAAAATTGTAAAGAAGAACAATAGTACATAACACTTGGATTTACGTGGAAAAAACTGGTAAAAATATACCAGTAAAAAATCATGGGCAAATTATCTTTTGTATTGATTCTCAAGAATTACAAGTTACAACAATCTTCAAAAACTGTCCATCAAAATATGACTTCGAGCAGTCTAAAACAACCGAGTTGCGCAGTCCTACTTGAAAATAACTTAGTAAATATAGTAAGTATGACTCACACAACAACATGTAAAATGCATGTGGAAATTACTATTTATAGTACGTTTCCTAGCAAAACTTTTTCTTTATAGTGAGTCAAAAAAATATTTGCAATGCCGACAATCATCTAATGGCGCACTAGCTAAGAAAGTCATGATGACTCAACCACTGCAAGATGGAAATTCAAGATGACTCAACCACTGCAAGATGGGAATCCAATTTAAACTTCACATTTCAACATTGATAGCAAGAGACATTGGATCTAATGTGGCAGGCTGGAAGACTTTTTCCTAATGCATTCTTCTGTGTTTCTTGGTTTTCTGCTCTAGAGTGTGCTTATGTTTCGGCTAGAGTGTGCTTATATTTCGGCTCTTTCTGCTATTTTTTTTGTTCCTCAGTATTAGTTACATTTTGGTTCTTTGTAAGTTGTTTATATGTTATTTTCTAGCTGCTTTAGGTTTATGCTTTAGGTTTATGTTAGTTGTTTATATGTTATTTTCTAGCTGCTTTAGTTTTTACTAGTCCTTTTCGGTGACTAGCCGCTGCTACTTTGATGGTTGTTTTATATGCAATTCTAATGAATTCGAGGTCTTCCTCCTCTTATCTTAATAAACAACAATCTTATTTGAACTCTTATTTCATTTTATCCAGGAAAGCAGCATATAACAATAATGAAGCAAATAATTTCTGTACACAATTTTTTTTTTTCAGATCCTACTAAATTTCTTCTATAAGTCTTCAACATTTACATTAATGTAATTTGTGTAGATTTTGTCGCACTTATAAGACTATCTACAAAAGTAGTAATCGCATTTAGATACTGCTGAGTAATCAATGTTAGAATGATAAATAACTGATGGATATGTGGAAATTAGAGTTATAGATGTTTACGTGTGTCAATAGAAGTTATGGAGGTAAGAAAAGGTGGTGTGCTAACCAATATGAGATAAATGTAAGCATTTATTGAGATAAATTGTAATTCATTGTTTGAGCTGTAAGTCATTGCTCGGTCTTGCAGTAGCCGTCTACATCTATTTACCTTGGCCACTGGATGTTCATCATATCACAGGAAATCCCGCTATAGTAAATCCCAACGAAAGGCTTTGATATCTGCATTCCAATAATGATATACAAGACTTTCTGCAAAATAATTGCTGATATTGCATTTTTTTCTGTAATACGACAGTACAAAGAAAGGGGCAGTTTGATATTGTAACCGCAATTGCATGCCTGGGTGAAAAATGTACGCTTAACTGAAATATTCTTGTCTTTTTCACGTGGGAAATTTGGCAGATTACTTAACTGAATCACAAAAGTTAGACGGTGTCAATTGTGTTAGTCGGAAATTTAAGATGCAGAGTTTAATGGAAGGGCACCATGTTTGGTAAATAGTATTGAGGGTAAATCAGGTATAGCTCAAGCAATTATTTAAGATTGGAAGAAAAGAGAGAATGTAAAGATTCTCGAGTATGTCTGTCAAGTATTGAATCATTTCCTTGAATATAGGACATAATATCTTGTCAGACAATTCTTGAACATTTTGTATGAAATTATAAACACAAACTGTATAATTAGTGAGTTACTATTTCGAAGTTGCACAAATTAAATGCATGCTAGAGGATAACTTGATTGACTTATTAGTTTAGAGAGAAGTATAAATATATATTGTCAAGTACACTATCATCTAGATAAGCTTGCATATGGGGATGTTATGTGATAGGGATAAGGTTGATTAGGTGTTTTAGTGCTTGAATGGAATTGCATCCACTTTCCTATGTGACAGACAGCTCTCCTACGAATTATATATTTGTACTTAAAAGCTAATCAACAAATTCCCACTTTATAAATACTTGTTTCTTACTATTTGGTACTTATCATTCTGACACTACTTTGAATGGTATGTCGGGTGACAATAAATTGTTTATTAACGTACACAACTATTTTATATTTTAGTAACTATACTTCTTCAGAAAAAGGAAAGGAAGATGCGTGTCAATTGTAGACATTCTACTATAAATTCATTTTTTATCGTTTAAGGAAAAGAAAGCTATTCAAAGGAAAGAAATGGGCAAAGTAGAAAGGACATAAATCTAATCTAAAAATATGAAGATGGAGCACAATTAGAGTCAAATTCTAACGTAGAAAAATAAGGAAAATAGAGCCCCATTACTGTCAAATTCTAGCATGGGAGAAAAGGAAATTGTGATTATTGTGGTAAAATTGGACACTTCACATATAGATTAAAAATAGAAATTAAATAATATATAAAAAAAAAAATAACTTTGTTAATGGTTAAGACAAGACAAATGATAACCTAAATAATAATAAGTTATTTATTTTAGATGTTATTTTTTTGTTTAAAATAAATGATTATAATATAGTTTGGTAAGTTGATTCAAAAGTATTTATTAATATTTCATGTAATAGAGTTTGGTTTAAAGTCTTACATTGGTAGTAAAATCTATATAAGAGATAGATATATTCCTTGACATAAATTGTTATAGTGCAATGTAGGACTACTTCAAATCTTATGTATGCTATAGGAATTAAGAAGAGTCTATTATTTGTCTTAGAAATCACAATATCAAGGTTTAAAATTTGAATTTATGAAAATAGACTATCATGTTAAGAACATGCAAGGGCATCATGATAACTGAAAAAATCAAATAGATATCTTATAAAAGTTTGTGTAATTATAGAAATAAATCAATAAATGAAATCAATTTCTTATAGATATTATTTTTGTATGAAGAAAAGTATTTATTCAAAGACTACCAATTTATGAGAATAAGCATGATAATTGTGATGGTTGTGCATAAGGAAAGCAATGTAGGAATGAATTTCCTAAAGAAAAAAAATGTTCTTTAAGTAATACATATAGATGTGTGTGAATAAAATGCAAAAAGGTTATTTGGGTGAGATTATTTAAAAATTCTTAGATTATATCAAGGAGGACCACCATTTTTAAAAAAATATTGCAAGGAAAATGGTGTAAAAGAATAATACGTATTACTTCATTATCATCACCAAAATGGTGTCATTCATAAAAATATTTATTGAAAGAATTTTTGTCATATTCCAAAATAAAATAGAAGAAAATTTGATACAGATTAAGTAAAATATATTTTTCATTGGTTATTTTTATTAGGAAAACACTTACACAATGTATAATTAGGTTACTTGTAATGTGTTTGTTGGTAGAGATGCTATATTTTATAAATATGAAAAATAATATATTTCATATATACTTGTTGAAAAATAAAGTGATTGTATAAAAAGTATGGATAAAAAAGATGATCAATGTTTTCTTGATGTAATAGATAGTGAAGAAGAAATTCCACCAATCAATCAAGCATTAAGAAGACCAATTATACAAGTCAATGATATGTACTAATGATTCATGAAATGTACAAATATAACTCTAATATTTAATGAATCTAGGAATCTCGAAGAATATATAAATGCAAGGGAATATAAACCTAATAATAAAATTAAAAATTCTACATACTACACAATAGAGGGGTATATAAAACATAAAGTTAGTTCCATTTTTTTCATTCTCCATTACGTTTTTTAGAATATATTATTGTATATATAGATTTGAAATTTTAACAAAAACCTATTAAAAATAACTAAGTATAAACTAGTGTTCATTATCCTCCGTTCTCCCTCATAATGAACATTGAAAAAAAAGAATTGTCCTTATTTCATCCTTTCTCCTTGATAATGAATATTTTGAAGAAAAAATCAAACTATGTGCTACAACACTTTCTTGACTTAGGGTTCCTCCCTACCCATCTCCCATAAATGGTGTATCTACATTTTCCAATCATAAATGCAGTGTCACTCTTTTACTGCTCACTTCAATCAAAGATGATAAAACTATAGTTGATCATCATGAGTCATTTTGTTAATCTTCACTCCAAATTATGATCCCAAATAGTCATTCGTTATCTTTCTGAAATATCCAATACTCTAGATCCTCCAATATCAAACTAGATATTAATAATAGATAGGTACTTTTTAATATTCTGAAAACAAATCTATAATTTTTAGAACTAAATAATGTCCAAAGCTATCACCAACTTATAAAAAATCTGAAATAAACTAATGATGGAATAGAATCAATGAAGCTATAAAACATCTGAAACATACATAATTCATATTTGTGAGATTTTCAATTGAACTTTCTATACACATGCCAACAAAAAACCTTTTTGCAATAACAATTCCATTAAAATCAATAAAATAAATCATGGAAATTTAAATCAAGAACATCGAAGCATTAAGAGAAACCATAAAAATATAGATATCAGCAATATCAAACCTACAATCAATAATAGTAGTACCAACATTATTCCAAAAACTTATTATCATCACGAACAATATTATCAACATCATTGTCATCACAAACATTATTATCAACATCCTTGTCATCACAACCAACATTATCAACATCATCAATAAAGACTTCAACAACACTCAACATAACCTAATTTAAAGCATGTGACTCAGTCTATATCAAGGATGTCACAACTACAATATCCAAATAACCATCATATGTCTCCCCTAGGACTAATTTAAACCAAGTATTAGTAACACATAGCATAGGGTTATAAACTACTCTTAAAATTTTAGCTTTTGATTATACTGTTTCTCGGAAAATTTTATGGTGTAGAAGAAATGCCCTTCTTTGAAGTTTTCACCCTCTCAGGTCATTCGACTACGGGTGAATTTCAGTCCCAATCCAAATTTTAATTCGTTCTTCCAGCTTGTACTAGTTGTTTGGTTTCTTTGCAACCTTGCTAGATATTGTTATAATATTGTTTCAATCTTCTATTTTTTTGGTACTATTGTTGGTTACCCCTTCGGTAACCTCGTTGTTTTATTCCATGGTTTGGACCGTATTAGAAGCCAACCCTATCTTAATAAAAAAGATAGGCCTTTTATACTTTCTTTTGAAACCAATGAAAAGAGATCATATGAATGTTGATCAGATGAAGAAGACATGTGTACATAAAATATCAATGGATTTATGGTTAGGATGACCACAATAAGAACACAATTTTGGTTGAACCAATTTAACATTTGTAGACATGTGTACATAAAATATCAATGGATTTATGGTTAGGATGACCACAATAAGAACACAATTTTGGTTGAACCAATTTAACATTTGTAGACATGTGTACATAAAATATCAATGGATTTATGGTTAGGATGACCACAATAAGAACACAATTTTGGTTGAACCAATTTAACATTTGTAGATGATGATTCGGCTTGAGCACATTCATAAGACCTTCAAATATAAATTTCATGGTTTCAAATACTTTTGAGCACAATAACCAACAAAGCCCTTATAACCAAAACCACATTTTCTTTTATTTATTTTTTGAGGCTCCCAAACTCTCATAGTAATATTTTCACTCTATTATTGTGTGGAAATACTAGAATGAACATCTTGTTCAACATCTTTCCTCTTTTCTAAGGCATTAGATTTTTTATCATGTAACCTATATATCTCTTATCATAATAAACAAATTTGACTACAACATTCTTTTATTTGATATTATTTTTTGAATCGCTAATTTTAATATATAAAGATAAAATCATATTATTACAAAATAAATCACAATATATATACCTAAAAAAATTAAAATTTCTCTCAACACAAAAAAACAACAAAAAAAACCACCTTATAATAACAATTTCCCTTATCATGGGTTTTTTGATGTACTATGCCAATGGGCATTTGGTATTGGGTAGAATAGGCTTGTGTTACTTAAGCAATACTTTAGGGTTTTCTTACTGGTTCTTTCCCTTCAGTACTTTTTGAACCAGACACTATTAAAAACTTTTAAAATTTAATATAGTTCAGTGGTTCTATCCACTTTTATCCCAAAAAAACAAAAACATAAAACAAAACAAAACAAAACAAAACAATTTCCCTTATCACATAATCTAATAATGATGAATTAATAAATCCTTTACTTTTCCTTATGATAAGTCTTTTTATAGTTCAGTTTTTGAACATTCCTTATTCACTCTATTTCAAAGCAAATTTTTCTCTCAATAGCAATAAGGCCATACAAATATTTAAGGCACGCAGATCAGAAAACCCAAAAACTGATATCCACTTACAAATTGTAATCAACAGATTTCATACATCTATCAACCCTCATTCATCACAAAATAAAAAATTCTCACCTTCAATAAAAAAATCCTTCGAAACATTTAAAGAAATATACTTATCTGAAAATTGAGACTCCTTGCTCACTAATGACCCCACCTCTAAATAAATTGACTAGCTGTACATTTTTACTCTCCCTTCCAGATATTAACTGGCTATTTTAGAATTAAGCTTATTCTTTGAATAACAATCTTATTAAACTTCATTTTTAATATACATAATCCTCTCAATTATTCCATTTAGCCAGCAATGTCTGACTTCAATTAATGATTCTAATTTTATCCTAGTGACTTCCACACAATGCCAAACACATTAGTCTCACCCTATTCTATTATAATCTCACAACCAATAGCACCTTGAAATCAGCAGTAGAGAAATAAAAAATACTTTAGGATCAACGATGAAAGTTAAAATCCCATAATATTTTTATATAGTTTAAATTTTTTTGGCTTTGCCATTTACTGATAAAAAAAAAACCAATAAAGTTAAAAGAATGGATTTACCCCCTAATTTCCAATCGCAACATCTACAAATCAATGACCGAAAAATCTTTATTGGCTCCTCACAGGGCTGGTCCACACCGTCATGCTTCTCCTCCAACCTAGTGCTCTTCTCTTCTTTGCATATATTTTCTTGTAAACTCTACACATTTTTCCTTACGTACTTCAACAGCATATGTCTCTCCCTCACATCGACACAGTTGAAAACAAGTTGAATGATTTTCGATGCGCTTACAAGACCTTTTTACAGCTTAGATACTGATTGTAAGGAATAAGAAAACAGTAATAAAATTAAAAAATCCACATAATGAATAGAGGACATATAAATCTTAAAATCATTCTATTTCGTTTATTATACATTATATTCGTACAATAAATTATATTATATATAAATTTTCAGATATAATTGAAACTTACAAGTACTAATAATCAAATCACTTGTTATATATTAATGTTAATTATCCTTCAATATTCTAGGCATGAAGAAAATTATAAGTTATAGAAAATGGCACTTGAAAATGGACTAAGCAATCTACAAATATAATTTCTATAATCCCTAGATGGTTTTTTCTATAATCTGTAGATGGTTTTTCATATCTAATTTCATTGTTAATGGAAGTATTAATAATCTTAACTTAATTTCTTGTAAAATTTTATTCACAAAAAGAAATAATAGACTTACCTAAAATTGAATACCATTATATTTATGAATTCACCCACTAGTAATAATAATTGAGATATACATCAAATGTGTTGGAATGATTATTATTTATTAACTCATGCTTAAGTCCTACTACTTATGTATGGATGTTAATTCATAATTTTTTAATGGTTATTTAAATGAATAGATATATTTTATGCATCCTAAAGTTTTTGTACAAAAGGGAGGATAATTTTGTATGCAAGTTAAAGAAAGAACTCTATTGTCTTTAACAACTACCAAGGTCATGGTATGAAAAAATTAATAAGTAGCACAAATAAGGATTTAAGGAAAATAAATGTGATATTTATTGGTGCATAAAGTAACATGAATATGGGAATGTTTCTTTTATTTTATTATATGATGGTTTTTTAACCATAATAAGTAACACTATATGTTTGATTGGTGAAATATAAAGAGATTTATCAAAAAAATTTAAATAATTTGTCTTATAGAGGCACATTATTATATAGGAATTAATGTAAGAAGAGAATATGACAAGATTTTGTTACTCAAATCATGCAAAAAAAAATTGTCCAAATTTTTAATGTTTATTATGGCAAGACAATATCTACTCTTTGAGAACCAAATTCTAAGTTTTCTATTGAGCATGAGGCCAAAAATATAAATCATATTCTGTATAGATAGTCAATGTAATTTGAACCAATTAACCACAAAAACACATTATATTTCATAATTTGTTCTCTTACATTTCCAACTTGATGTAGTTAAGATTGAGGGGTTTTAACAAACTTCTCAATCTTTCGACCTTAATATCCCATCCAATTCATAATGTGGAAACAAAAATATGAAAACTATCTTTGTTTCAACCTTCATATATACATTCATACAATAAAATTCCTAAAGAAAAATAACATCTATGAAGGGTTTCAACAAAATATGAAATTGTTGGTTTCTGCAGTGGCGCTCCCCTTGGGCACCTAGACTAACCACTACACGGAAGCCAATGTTGCCCACATTGGGCTACACATGGCTAAAAGAGAGGGGTTTACTAAAGTGTGGCTAGAGTCTGACTTGGTAAACACTGTCAACTACTTGAGTGGTCGCACAGATCCTAGCTGGACGATTGCCACCCTGATCAAGGATGGCCGAAATATAATTAATGAACTGACAGATTTCAAAATCTCGCACACATACCAGGAAGGCAATAAGTTGGAAAATCTACTGGCCAATCTAGCAGTGGGATACGTGGCAACCAATTGGTGGAGTAGCAGGGATGCTTTCCCTGAAAAATCTGTGCGATCTGGCAGGTAACGATTACTGCGTTAATCAATGATCCCTCATCATGACATGGCTGAGTTGATAGCAAAATGACTCTTTCTAGTTTTCCCCTATTCAAAAGTCTAGAAACCTCTTCGGCGACTTGATATCCTATCTCATTGTGTGGTTTTTCTGCTACTGTTTTGATATCCTTTGGGTGTGGCCCATTTTTTGTGACTGGTTGGTGATAGTGAGCCCCTTCTCCTATTATCTGGTGACCAAGAGCATAATGTGAGGGGATAAGAATAGACAAGAGCCCTCTACTTGCGAGAAGTGAAAAAAGAATAAAGATGTGTGGCAAGAAGTCGTTGATGTTGGTCTTGTCCCCTACCTGGACCGACTTCATGGCCCCTCTCCTCTGATTACAGAGGCCTTTGTTAATGAACGGAAAAAAGGGAGTCTCAGGGCTTATGGTGCTGATTATTAGATTGATGAAACTTTGGTGGCGATGGTCATTGGTCTAGCTATGATTGGAAGAAGGTTTTACATGGATAGAAAAAATAGGGAGGAGGATTTGTCGAGTTTCTTCGACAAAGATAAGGAGCGCTCCAGAGTCACCAAGATGGCCGATGGCAGCTATAATAGAAAAGACCTCATGGCCCCATGGCCCCATGGGATGACATGGCAGAGTTTATAATGAGGTATATCACCCTAGATGCTAGGTATGCAAGCATCTTCTCCTACCATATCACTATCCTAAATCATTTTCGTCATGGGTAAATTATCTTTGTTCCCTTCTATCTTGCCTCCTCCCTTGAGAATAGCCTGGAAAAGCACCTAGAAAACCCTAACAACCCTGTTCTTGATGAGTGACTTATTGTCCTTATCATGGAACATGCTAAATCCCTTGCAATTGTACCCCTGCTTGCCGAGATTGGCCTGCAGATGGAGGTCCAAGATGTCTCTGATTCAAAGATGGACCTAGACAATAGTGGGGTTCCTATTGATGACCTTGAATACGAACCTATGAATGAAAAGGAAAAGATGGTCACTCCTAAGACGCTTGGCAGTAAGAACTCCCCCAAATGGGCAGCTAGCAAGTACAAAACCAACAACAAGTTGATCTCCAAGGCCGAACCCCTCACCAAAAAGAAAAATTTGGTGGCGAAGGATCACAGCCCAAAGATTACAAACCAAGGGATTAAATTGGACATCCCTATCAATGTCCATAAAGATAATCACGGGAAGGATGGTAGTCTGATGAATCTTGTCATGGAAGCCACCAGAAGCCAGGAGTGCTGCTGGAAGTGGGTCGAGCACAAAATTGACACCCACAAAATGGGGGTTAAAAAATTAATTGACATTTTCACTGCTTCCCCTGAACCTAGCAAGCCGGAAAAACTCATGATCATGACTCAAAAACTCTCTCAAAATGTCGAGGTAATGAAATGTAACCACAAACAAAGGATTGATAAAGTGGAACAATCCATGGCTGAGACTAAGAAAAATCTCAAGAACCTGGTCGACATTAGTAAAGAAGCCATGAACAACAACATTGAGGGGCTTGAAAATATTAATGACATGGTTGCTGATTATAGATCCTTCCACAATAACCTGGTGAAAGATCTTGGAGTAGATGATGTAGTTGCTGGAGACAACAAAACCACTGGACCCAATTCCAGAACTAGGAGAAGAAGCAACAACAAGGGTACCTCCAGCTTCATCATGGAGGAGCTTGAGGAAATAAACAAGATTTTCATCCAAAAGAACAAAGATCTGGTGCTCTCACTTAACTGAGAGATTTTTTGCTTTTTCTTGTTGTCTGTATTTTTTTTATTTTTGTTTCTGTTCGGGGTTTCTCCCCCGTTTTGTTGTTGTTTCTTGCCGGTTTGGTTGTTGGCCGATTGTTGTAAAACTTTAGGTTTCGGGTCCTTGTAAAACCTGTTTATCCTTATCAAAAACAAAATATGAGATTCACAAATTTTATAATGTTTCTAGGCGCTTGATGCATGTAGGTGTTTAATTTTTTAAGCCTTTCCACATTCTTGAATTAATCTCTCTTTTGAAATATGATATTAACTTCATCCTATATCTCTCATGGATTCATTAAACCCTATAAATACACCTTGCTGCTATTTATTGGTACCTATTAAAACTATTAAAGGCTGCATTTTATAGAGTCTAATACATTTGTGGGTCATCAAAAAGTGGCACCCAAATCTTCTTTTTCATTTCCCTTAACTTGACCTCTCAAATTCCTTCAAAAACATGAAATAAAGTATACCTTTTTCCTTCAAAATATTGTTGCACCATATACAACAAATAGCTGATGTATTTTAATTTAGAAAATGAAAAAAAAAAAAAACTGTTATGATATTTTGATTATTTAAGATTCATTAATTATTTTTTTTTTCAAAATTCACTAGTTTTTTTGATATTTTACCACCTATATTGAAAGAATATGAAAATAATCAAATAATAAAAGTTACTTTCTTTGAAAATTTGTAACACATAACAAGGCTGTGTTAAAACTCAACCTATCCCAAGACTACTCAAATTAAACAATAAAAATAAAATATTTTCTGGTGATGTAGGAATTCTTGTGAGCCCGGATGCTCTTACATCAAACACACCAACTAAGAAGTTTGTGAGCATAGCTCAAAAATAAACTCAAGTATAGGAATACCCTTTAAATTCATAAATGACTTGTAGTGTACCCATATAATGGGAATAGGTAGCATGATTGTTCTTTCTTTCTTTTGCTTCTTCCAACATGTTTTTGGTACATTATTGTCCTCCTCCACCAAGCATGTGCTTTCTTCTTTTTTCATTTTGTGGACTTGCATTCACCATGAACCATCCTCATCCTCCAGATGATTTGTCCTCTTTTCTCCTCCTTGGTGGGATATAACATACCATTATCTAGCCTCCTCCAAAATCTCACATCATCCACATTGCAACTTGCAGCATTTCATACTAATTTGCACCTACAACTCCATTGCGATTGAAAATTTTCATATCCTCTTCTTCACTTTTCAACTCTCAATATTAGAAATGAAGTAAAATGGATTTCATTACAAAATATAATAAAATTTACAACTTATTTTACTACAATAAAATTTCCCTCGTCACAATTGGCTACTGGATTCATCTTTGCATCCTTTTTTGTGATGTTTTTCTTCTCATCTCCATTAGTAAAATTTTCAAGACACTCTTCTTTATTTTTTACACCCTCCTCAAACTATATCACTACAACATCATCTTCATCTAAAAAAGCTACCACAATTTCTTGTACTACAAATAATTCTTCTATCTTTTTTATCTCCTCTCTCATTAACAAATCTTCTCCATCCTCACCAATCACCTCAACATAACTACGATGACTAAAGTCCATCATATCAACTTTTTCGTGACCTGTTCACTTCTCAGTTTTCGTAATTATCCATATTTAGGCACCATTGCATTCATTTCCCCTTCTTCACTCTTTCCATCCATGCCTTCCAATAGACATGTCTCTGGTGAAAAATCATTATTTTATACTTTGTTTCATTTCCTAAAATCAAATATCAATAAAAGAATAAGACTTCTCTAAGGAATTCTATAAGGCATCCACTCTAGCCTCAATATTTAACAAATACTCATAAATTTTTTTCTTAAATCTATTTACTTCTTGCTCTTCCCATTATTGTTCCCAAAACAAAATTCTTACATGGTTCATTGTGACCCATCTTATACTATCGTTTGAACACATCTTTATAAAATTAAATAATCCCCTTAGAGACTCCCTCCCCTTTTCAACTACAATTCCTCCTTACAACATAAACTATCAAATGGCACTATCATCTACCTAACAAATATTCTAGAGGAATTACATCACAAAACCCCTTGTACCCACTCTCTCTTAGTTGAAGGATTTGTATGCTTTCTACGCTTTATCTTTACTGGAGGATAGAAATTACAGACCCCTTCTCATGCCTCCAATAACAAGAAAATCCTTCAATCATGTGAAAAGAAAAATCTCTCATAATTTTGTCTTCTTTCTTTTTTACTCTCATACAACAATTATCAAGCATACTTACTCACCATGCTAGTGATATTCTAGCTTTGATAATATTTGATGTAGTCAAGATCGAGGGGTTTTATCAAACTACCTAATCTTCCGGCCTTGATGTCCCATCTAATCTATTATCTATAAACAAAAATATAAAATATTAATTTATTTAAACCTTCATATATACATCCATACCACAAAATTCCTTAAGAACAATAAAAACTATGAAGAATTTCAACAACAAACAAAAATTTATATATTTTACAATGCTTTTGGGCAATTCATACCTACAATTATTTGACTTATTAAGACTTCACACCTTCTTGGCTTCACTATTATTTTATAATCCAATATTAACTTCATCTTGTATTTCTCATAGCTACCTTCAATCCCACAAACAAACTTGTAAATTTTTCTTTCTATTATTCTATCTTTCTCCACTTGGCAAGCTAATTGCCTACACTTTTCCTTATGCAATTCTTTCGAGCAACCAACAATTTCTCTATCCAACCTTTCTATTGTTAATTTCTACCTCTTAACACAAATAAAGGTTTGATTTATAGAGGCTAATATACTTTTTGAGGTACCTAAAAGTGGCAAACAAATCTTCTCTTTCATTTCCCTAAAATTGACCTCTCAATTTCCTTCAAAAACATGAAATATAAGTATATACTTTCTTTTGAAATGTCACTACACTATATAAAATGCCTTTTGATTTATTTTAATTTATAAAATGAATAAAATACTAAAAGAAGTCATGCTCCTTTGGTAAATGAAGAATCATTAATTGTATTTTTTTTTACATTCACCATTTTGGTGCCCAAATTGAAAGAATAAGACAAGAATGAAATGGAAAATATTAGTTTCTTTATGAAAAATTGTAACACTCTACAATATTCTCTTCAAGCCCAACCTATGCCAAGAATACAAAAAATATACAAGAAAAGGAAAATATTTTTTTGGGTATGTAGGATTGCTTGTGAACCTAGATGCTCCTACATCACAACTCATTGTTAAATCTCCTTAGACTTAGCGTAAAGAAAATTATTTTTGATAAAGGAAAAAATGGTTTTTACAGGGACCCGAAACCACAAAGTTTATAAACCATAAGAATATTGAAATAAAGTCCACTAAAATAGGAAAGTTGCCAAATAGACAAAAGGACAGCAACAATGAGCCAAAAGATAGTAAAAAGCCTAAACAAGACAAACACAACTAACCTAAGGACTTTAAAGTTTTAGCAATTTCAACTTCAAGGTTATTCATCTCTTGAGCCGCCTTCTTCAATTCCTGAATCTTCTTAATAGAGGAATCCGATTTTCTCTTCAGGTTGGCTCTTGTCCTCCTTGAGGGGTAGGAATCCTCTTTCTTACTTTTGTTCTTATCAGTTTTTGGGTCCACAAACAGGGTTTGCTACTAGCTTTTTTCTATCTTATCTACCAATGTGCTCATAGAAGTGGCCGAATTATTCACAATTATGTGGCTTTGCTTCACAATGGTGTTAATTGTATCCCAGATTTTGCCAATTTCCCCTTCTAGATGCTTAACCTCATTCTCATTGTCCTTCTTCATCTTGTCCATGGGGTTGACTATTCTTTGAAGGCATTTAGCCATTGACATCTTCTCTTCTTTGGTCCACAAAACTCAAGCAGCATTTCGAGACACCCCTTTAGTAACCATTTCATCCAGTTTACCAGACACCGCTATGTTCTTAATGTTAAGGTCCTTTATTTCATGAAATACCCACTTAATAACCCTGAAGAAATCCATAGCACCATTTCTAGCAATTGCCAGAAATGTCATCAGAGAATTCCTAGTCCGGTTTGAAGCAGTGATCTTCATGTCTGAGGTCTCTAGGGAATCTGGGCCTATTTTCTCTGTCAGTGGTAGGGTGAGAGGTGAATGAGCCATCAGAGGGACCATGGTGAGCAAGGGAATCCTCTGGTGAATCCTTCGAGTAGGAGACCAATTTATTCTTGAGAGAGGTCTTCTCCTTAGTTTCAGCTTTATGAGAAGAGCCAACAAGGGTTTTCACAGAGGAAGCTTTTTTGACCAGTGGCTTGCTCTGAGAGTTTTTCTTAGACACATTCTTAGAGGAAGGGGACTCTTCCTCTTCCCAATCAGTATCTCATTCATCATTCCCTTCGAACATACTAAAGTCAGTATTGTATCCTTCTGAGGCCGGAGCCAAAATGAGGTTGGAAGTGGTTGACATATTTTGAAAATGCTCGTGGATTAACTGAATGAGGCCACCATGCAGAATGGGATACTTCCTAGGGCTATTTTGATGTTCCAGGATATAATGTTTTAGAGAACAAAATAGGTAAAAGGGGAAAGAAACCCTAACCTTGTGTCAGAAATGATTAAGAAGGGAAAAATGGTAGCCATAAACTCTGGTAAATCTGCCCTCCACCATGATATAGTCCATGATGACTCTGAGCCCCTCTCTCCATAACATCTTAATCTTTCCGGCCTCAAAGTAACTGTTTGAGATTTTAACAAGTGCCTCCCTTTCCTCATCATATTTTGAGAATTTGATGAATGCTTCATCCGAAAACTTTCTGTCATGGAAGAATTTCACCCCGTTAGTAGAGATCCTAGTAACTTCCCCTATAAGATTCTCGTCAATTTTAACCAACCTTTTAGAGAGCGCAATTCTATCTTCCATCCATTTTTTGGAAAAATACTTAATAGTTTATGGGTTAGCGCCATGGAGTTTCTCCACGAAAGGACTCAGCCCTCCCCTCTCAATTTGCCTCCAGACTTTTGAGTTTTTCTTATGCTTCTCATAGTTTTTTGGTTCGACTCTCTTTCTGCTTCCCCCCATCTTCTCATAGACTTTCCTTCTACTTGTGTCCTAACAAATTAGCTGATAAAAGTGCCAACATCGATACCTATGCACCCACAATACGTGCCATCTCTCATCACCCAAAGAAGTAATAAATGCACCACCACCATACTGAATAACGATACAGTACCCCTTTGTAATATGCTTAATCATTATTAAAACTAGCAAGTTTCCCATGAAGAACATCATAGTCTAATAAGGCCCTAATATCATCTTCTAGCTCATTATAGGCTTGCCACATCTGATGGCCATTGAACTTGACCCCCTTATTGGGAAAATAATCGGCCATCACATTAGCTTCCTTATATGAATGGGATATTCTAATTTTATCAAAGTTGGATAAAATATTTTTAGCTTCATCAATCCAACTTTTAATTGTCCATGAAGGGGAAGAGTTACCTAGAGGGCACTCGATAATGTTGTTTAAGTCACCCTCGATCCATATGTTTTTAACATTCATTCTACTTGCCTGATCGATTACCTAGAAGGCTCCTATGGCTTCGGTTATGTGATTGGTCTGTGAGCCCAAGGAGAGTGCCACAACCGAAAAAAAGTTTTAAGAACAATGCTAAGTAATTTTATATTCATAGTTATCCATTAAATTTAGTAATGAATATACTAACCATCTAAATATTGATTTAATATGTTATTTCTATTTTTATTTAGTAGGTGACTTGGGTAATATAATATCAATCATTGAAGCATAACTTGTATTATGGTTAAATCACCAAAAGATGTGTGTAGACAAGAATGGAATAGAAAGAGTTTTTGAGGTAAAATATTTAGTTCTTTTTATATTTGAACCATAAAACTAGAGTTCTTTGAAAATAAATAGGCCTGTTAAAGTCAAGATCAAGTATTATAGGCCTTGTATATTCATCAAAAAATCTAGGAGGTAGCTTATAAGTTGGAGCTTCCACCAAATATGAAGATTCAAATGGGGCTATCCTTGCAAATGAGGCGATTCACTTGGTGCAAGAAGAGAGATCTCAAGAAACAATAATTAAATTAGACATGCTCAAAGCTTATGATAGAGTGAACCAGGAAGTCCCTTTCTTTGTACTTACTAAGATGGCTTTTGATAAATTGTCAATCAAATGGGTGCTTTCATTCTTGACTGGTGCTAAGTTTTCAATTCTTGTAAATGGGTTGATTCCCTTGTGACTTCTTTTATTCTTCATACAGGGTAAGGAAAGGTGACCCCTTATTCCCCTCCCTTTTGATATTGATGGAAAAAGTACTAGGTAGGGCTATAATTATAGGTAGAAGAAGAGGGGAATGGAAAGGTGTCAACATTTCCCATTGCCCATTGACTACGGTGGTGGCGGTTAGCAAGGTGGAAATGGATAACACTAATGAAGGTCTCTACAAGATGAATGATTAAGCCAAAGTTTTGCATGCCATTTCCTAGGGTAATTCCCCTTCGGGTAGCATGAAGATGGTGAAGAAGGATAAGGCAGTGAATGCAAGGAAAAGCAAGATTCTCAGGGTTCCTTCAAAGAGCATGGATGAGGATGTGGAGGACATTGAGGTCCCCCAGCTGGGTCATGCGACAAGGCTTTGTAGCAAAGACAAGGGTATGACCCCTGCAGATAGTGTTAGTAAGCAAGTTTTGTTGATTAACAAAGATGTCATTTTGAAGAATGATAAATTAGGCAAGCTTTTGTAATTTTGTTAGGTTGTTATGTTGTTTCTATCATTCGAGCATCATTACCCTCCTCTACTAGATTGGTTGGCATCCTTTTTGCGACTAGGTCCTCGTTGTTTCTAATCTTTCTTATTTTCTGTTAACTCTAGGTTTCTGGTCCTTGTAAAACCAATTTTCCCCTTTAATCAAAATATTGCCCATTCTCAGGTGATTCTTTTTCCCATTCACTATTTGCAAATGATACCCTTCTATTTAGGAGAGCTTTAGTGGCTGAACCAAAAGGGATTAGAGAGAATAACTCAAATTATTGAGGTTTTCAAGACAAAAGGTGAACTCTGGAAAATCTAATGTATTCTTCCTAAATGTACCTAAGCGAATACAGATAAAGCTAGAAAAATTCTAGAAACATAAAGAAATGGCTTTTTCCTATAATTATTTGGTCATTACTCTCTTTTATAGAGGGTACACATCAAAGTCGTGCAAAGATATTGTTGCATCTGTAACAAGAAAAATCAATTCATGCATGGTCAGATGGTTGATTCTTGCAGGCAAAATAAACTTGATTAAATCTATTTCAAATTCCACCTATTTATGTCATGGTTTTTCTAAATGTACCCAAGACCACCTTGATGCAATTGCAAAATGTTTCAAGAGACTTCTTTTTTGCTAACATTTTAATTGGTAAAAAAGAACTTTCTCTTTTGGCTTGGGATAATGTGTGTGTAAATAAATAGAGTGGTAGCGCTAGAATCTCAAACCTTGAGGCACATAGTAAATCCCTTGGGGATAAATTGGTTTGGATATTATACTCAAATCTAGTTTCAAAGTGTTGTAGATTAATGGGGCAAAGGTACTTGGATAGCCTCAAGGGGGATATAATTTTCATGCTTAAAAATTTACCTAAAGGATCCCAAATTTGGAATTTCATAATGTCCTCTAGAGATCTTTTACTCCCTCATCTCATATGGATAATTAACAACAATAGGAGCATCATATTTTGGGAAGACTCATGGAGTGAGCATAAACCAATGGGTCTTCTCTTAGAAGTACATCAGATTAAGTCTTTTAAAAAAGACCTCGAGGTTTCCAAAGTCTCTGATTACTTCTACCTTGATCCATCTATTTTTTCTCCAAAGGTTGTGTGGAAGTCTATAATGTCATTTCCTTTTTGTTCCACATAAAAATCACTATATGAGATGGAGCTAGTAAAGAGGATAGTTTATTTTTCTAATAAACAAGATAAAATAGTCTGGACTAGATCATCATTTGGTTCTTATTGTTGGAAATTTGGAGGAATTGATTATGTGTTGCATTGATGTTTTGTCATTGATGTCAACATTAGCTGCTTCGGTTGTTTATTGGTATCTAGTTTGTCCCGGTAGGATGATTGGTTTTTGGTTGATAAGATCATGTTGATCCAGTATGCTCTAGTATGCTTTGGTCTATGGAATTGGTTTGGATTGGTTATTCATGTTTTCCCCTATGTGTATCACATTCAGTTGGTTCAGGATTAGATGATCCAGAAGCTATCACTTGTTCTAGTAAGCATTTTGCTTATTGGTGAGGGTTTCATCACCAGAGCTTTGTTGAAGATCTTTTGATGTATCCGATAAGTAGAAGGTTATCCAGATGCTGATGGTTATCATGTTCCTGTTCCAGTTGATCGGTGGTGTTGCATTTAGTAGTAGACCTATTCTATGTTATTCTACTAGGTTATGGACCGTTTTATGTAATGTGTGGGTTGATGCTCTTGATGCATTACTGGTTGGATTGATTGATTGTATTATGTTTTTTTCAGCCTAAACCAACTTTGTTGATCATTAGATTGAGGGATTAAGTTATGGATTTATTGTATTATCTTTTAGGTGGCCGAACTAATTGTTTAGGTCCCAGGTTGGTATAAATATGATCTAAGATCTCTTTGTAGATCATAGTAGATCATGTATGGTATGGGATTATGTAAATAATGTTTTAATCATTCATGCGGAGGATTTGTTTGATTATAAGTGATTGAGTTGGGTTTATGGAAGAGGTTTAAGATCTCCAGTATTGAGCTTAACCCGAACTATACTCAGGCATGGGAGATGCTATACTTGCATTTCAATCTTCATTTCGGATTGTTGTCTAATATTTTATGTAGTTAGTGAGACTCCTTTTGTGATGAGCAGTGTGCTCTAGGCTTTTGGCCTTCCTGCATGTGCAGGCCCCTTATTGTAATATTTATTCATCTGATCAGTGGATAAATATTGTGGGTCTCCAATCCCACTGTGGTTTTTCCTCTTTGAGGTTTCCCATGTATAAATCTATGGTGTTATGGTGTTTATCTATGTGGTTGCATTGTTTCTTATTATTATATGCTTCTATGTTTACCAGTTACTAAGTTTTTGTATTAATAAGGTTAAAATTTCTCCATTCCGGTAGAACATTGATTCACCCCCCCCCCTCTCAGTGTTCTTGGATCCCAACAATTGGTATCAGATGGATGTTAAGTGTGCTTTTATGAGTGGGGATCTTGATGAGGAAGTATATATTGAGAAACCTAATGAATTTTAACTTTCAGATGATAAAAACATGGTTTGCAGGTTAAAGAAAGCCTTATATGGATTGAAACAAGAACCTAGAGCTTGGTATGCAAGGTTGGACAAATATCTTATAAAACTCGGTTTCACTAAAGGTAATGCTGACAATAATCTTTATTATAAAGTCACTGATGATGATATACTAATTATTGAGGTCTTTGTTGATGACATCATTTTTGGAGGTGAAGATAAGTTGTGCATGGAATTTTCTAACAATATGGAGAATGAATTTGAGATGTCTATGATTGGGGAAATGATTTTTTTTTTAGGTTTGTGGATTACTCAGACTAATAAAGGTATTTTCATCTATCAAACTAAGTATGCTAGAGAGTTATTGAAGAAATTTTGTATGGAAAATTCTAAACCGGTTAGTACTCCTATGGTTACAAGTGAGAAATTGACAAAGAAAGATGAATCAACACCAATAAATCTTACAAGATACAAGTATATGACTGGAGGTCTTCTATATTTGACTTAGACTAGACTAGATATAATGAATGCAGTTTGCATTGCATCAATATATCAAAGTGATCCTAGAGAATATCATGAGAGTGCAGTGAAAAGGATTTTTAGATACTTACAAGAAACATCTGAATACAGTTTGTGGTATCCTAAAGATTATGACTTTACTTTATGTGCATATATAGATGTCGATTGGGTAGGTGATGTTGATGACCATAAAATTACTTCCAATGGAGCTTTCTTTCTTGGAAAGAAACTTATTTCATGGATCAGCAAGAAATAGTCATGTACTTCCTTATCTACTACTGAAGGTGAGTATGTTGCTGCTTCTACTAACTGTACACAAGTTCTATGGATGAAGACAATGTCAAAGGACATAAAAGTGCATTGCAATGAACCGGTAGTTATTCATTGTGATAACTTTGCTGCTATAGGCATATCAAAGTATTTCACTCTAAGACAAAGCACATATCTATCAAGTATGAATTTTTGAAGGATATTGTGGAAGAAAATTAAGTTAGATTGGTTTGTGTGAACACTAAAGAGTAGATTAGAGACACCTTCACTAAACCTTTGCCTAAAGAATCATTTGAGTACCTCAGAGACCGATTAGGGGTTTCTTCCCCTCTGGCAGAAAACTGATTGATCCTATTTGGCATCAGTCTGGTATGCATTATCAGAGCTATTATTCATTCTGGATTAATGTGGTGATGCTACTATTCAGGGGGAGTAGTAAGTCTTGTGATTCAGTGGTTTATGATTTTGCTTTGATATTTATGTCATATCTTTGACATTGATGTCAAAGGGGGAGAGATATTCATGTGAAAAACTTAAGGAGTTATATACATTAGGGGGAGAAATTTGTAGAACTTAACTGTGATATCATCTATAGGGAGAGTATGGATCAGAACTTTAATGCTATATTCTTGTTTGGGAGATTTGTTTGGAATTTCTTGGCACTTGGATATTTTTCACATCTAGTGTTGCCATCAATTCCAAAGGGGGGATTGTTGTCAATTTGGAGGAATTGATTATGTGTTGCATTGATGTTTTGTCATTGATGTCAACACTAGTTCCTTTGGTTGTTTACCGGTATCTGGTTGGTCCCAGTAGGATGATTGGTTTTTGGTTGCTAAGATCTTGTTGATCCGGTATGCTCCGGTATGCTTTGGTCTATGGAATTGGTTTGGATTGGTTATTCATGTGTTCCTGATGTGTATCACATTCGGTTTGTTTGAGATTTGATGATCCAAAAGCTATTGGTTGTTCTAGAAATCCTTTTGGTTATCGGTGAGGGTTTCACTAGCAGAGCTTTGTTGAAGATCTTTTGATGTATCTGATAAGTAGAAGGTTATCCAAATGCTCATGGTTATCATTTTCATGTTCCAGTTGATCGGTGGTGTTGCATTTAGCAGCGGACCTATTTTGTGTTATTCTGCTAGGTTATGGACTGGTTTATGTAATGTGTGGGTTGATGCTCCTGATGCGTTACCGATTGGATTATGTTGTTTTTGGCCTAAGACAATTTGGTTGATCATTAGATTGCGGGCTTAAGCTATTAATTTATTGTATTATCTTTTAGGTGGCAAACCTAATTGTTTAGATCTCGGGTTGGTATAAATATGACGTAAGATCTGTTTGTAGATCATAGTAGATCATGTATGGTATAGGATTATGCGAATAATGGTGCAATCACTCATGCAAAGGATTTGGTCAATCATAGGTGATCGATTTGGGTTTGTGGAAGAGGTTTAAGGCCTCTAGTATTGAGCTTAACCAGAACTGTACTCAGGCATAGGAGATGCTATACTTGCAGTTCAATCTTCATTCTGGATTGTTGTCTAATGTTTCCTATACTCAGTGAGACTCCTTTTGTGATGAGCAGTTTGCTCTAGGTTGTTGACCTTCCTACATGTGCAGGCTCCTTATTGTGATATTTATTCATCTGATCAGTGGATATATATTGTGGGTCTTCAATCCCACCATGGTTTTTCCTCTTTGAGGTTTTCCACATATAAATCTATGGTGTTATGGTGTTTATCTTTTTGGTTGCATTGTTGCTTATTGTTATATGCTTTTATGTTTACCTGGTGCTGAGTTGTTGTATTAATAAGGTTAAAATTTCTCCATAAGGTTAAAATTTATATGCCCGAAGAGGATCCATATGTAAATTGGGGTAGTATTTAGTTTGGATATGCCCTCT
The DNA here is from genome assembly GCF_030272615.1 of Cryptomeria japonica. Classification (NCBI taxonomy): domain Eukaryota; kingdom Viridiplantae; phylum Streptophyta; class Pinopsida; order Cupressales; family Cupressaceae; genus Cryptomeria; species Cryptomeria japonica. Next base: position 54,423,792 of record NC_081409.1, read on the forward strand.
TTATGGTGATCATTTGATATTGTATTGTACTTTTCTACTTATAATCTTAATATATGGGTCTTGTCTCTTTACTTTTACAAAAAAGCACATTAACTTATGTTATAAATATGGAGTGTAATATATCACTTTTTTATATCTTCTTTAGTATGCACTACCATAGTTCCTTTGTAGCAACCTCCAAGGTTTCAAACTTCACCTTGGATTTGAAAGTTGCAGCCTTTGTAGAAAAACATTGCTTATTTCTTGATATGTGATTCGATCACTATGAATCTAAATAACAAAAATATTTAGAAGTATTTTTAATTTTTCATAGGATAAAAATAAATTATTTGGAAAGCCCCACCATTATCAACAGCGTAACTAACACTTTTGTTGCTATTACCTACTTTTAATTTGAAATCCCTTACAAAATAACCACACTGATTCTAATGATAAGATTGGACATTTATCTTATCAAATTGACCTCTACCTCTTCCTCTTCTACCACCATCTATTTTGTGTATATTTCATCTTGAATAGTTTTGAGTTATATCTTTGTTTTGTCCATGGTTTTGTTTATTGTTAACACCTTTATTCTTCATTATCTACAGTTTTTAGGGAGAATTTTTCTAATCATTTTCACTAAATATCATCTTCATTCTTTATGATCTATAAGTTTGAATTTTTTCTCATTATTTTATTAAAATATTTCTTTAATTCTATCTACATGCAACATAAGAGAATCTGAGTGATCAAACTCAAGAGTTGCTAATTTTAAAAAAAAAAATCAATAATTACTGCAACATGGTTCCATCTTATTGTAGATGCCTCAAGATATTTCTATAAGAGTAGTCATCTTACTATCCTAAATTTTTTTCTTATATAACAATCACTCATTCTTCTAGCTTCTTCCATCCTTGAATTCTCAAATTTTTTCTTCAATGTTTCTAGCTTGATATATTTGACTTGGTCACTACCTCGATAAATTACTTGTAAGATTCTTTGAACCCTTGATTGTCTTTGCACTTGCAATTCTTAGAAAGAGGCTATTATCTAGAGATATCTCAATTTGAGATAAGGATAAAGAGTTCTTCTTAGACTCCCCCTAGTTAATCTATCACTAGCTATAAGAGTGGTTAAATGAGCTGACTATTTATAATCTTCTTTTATAAATTTCCATATATATCTTTTTCATAAAAGAACCATCATTTAAATGCTCTCCAATAGTCATAGTTATTCCCTTTAAATTCAAGAATGAGCAAAGAGTTTTAATGTTTTACACAATCAATCCTTAGAGAGATTTGAACCATAAAATCGATAACTTAAATCAATAACCTTCTTTGATATCAAATGTATATTTGTCATTACATGAAAACCAACATTTGCTAGGAACTTCTAAATCAGCATCTTCAACTAGACTAAGAGTTGATGATTAATCCAGAAAATGAATTTCCAGCGGTTAGTCCTATACCCCCTATCTTAAATAATTGAAGGGATTTTATCCTCAGTTCAGGCTTTAAAATCAAATAAACATTTTAACACAAGCCATTTCTTCAACCAATCTATTGATTGTAACAGCAGAACATTTTGACTTGCAGCAATTAATTTTGAGTCAAATAGATTTTTTAGAGTAGAACTAAAACAAGACGGAACTCATGGAAGCATCAGACTAGCAATTGAGGGCTCAGCAGAAAATAAAATATAGATTGCTTAGAAACTGCATAGAAATCTCATAGACAGTAATGCTGCTGCATCTCGAGGATTCAACCTCTAAAAGTATTCTAAATTTCTTTAGAAAAAACGGTTACTGAGAAAAGAATAATTTTAATCCCTTATCATGAAGCGATTTGGAAGTTCTAGAAATATCGTTGAAAAACCGAGCTCCAAATCTGCGTGCATTAAACTTTAAAATATGGATATCTCTTATCAACAATAAATACACCAACATTATTTCCACAGGGACCATCCATATTAGAAAAGTGATTTAATCTTCTGCACCTCTGGATCATCTAGAATAACTGTCAGTCATACATCATCTGCCCATAAGCCAAATCCTTGGGCGACACAGGAAACCTAAAGAGTAGAAAGACAAAGGGAATTAACATAATAAAGTTGGGAAAAATCAGAAATCCACTCAAAACCAGTAGAAGGGACTCTCAGCTCAACGTTAAAACTGTAATCGAAACTACGCCTTTTTAAAGGGAAAGATCTTAAAGGCGGGAAAAGTGAACGCTACCATAGAAGTAATTCCAGTCTCATGAAAAAAAATTAACTGGTTAAGGAGATGCTTCGAATTCTCTGGGAAGCAACTACCAACATTGTGTCCCCTTTCTACTCCAATTCAATATAGAAATAATATCTATAACATCAGAGTAAAATGCTAATGTTGGAAAAACATTCCCTCCCAAGCCAATAATAGGAGTGACACCGGTAAACAAAATCTTTTTGACCATAATGTTGCCAATCCTGATGAAAAGGGATGTCCCATCTTTTGTTGGCAAATAGCTCAAAGCATAATAGAGGAAAATCCATTAACATTAGAGTATCGTTTTCTTTATTAGAAGTCTTTTTTTAATGAATTATTGGAGTTCATTAGAAAACAAAAATTTACTCAATTCCGAGCCCATGATTTGACAATCATAATACTTCTCTGAATATTAAAATTAGCATCCCAATCTGTCAATCGATTTCCCTTTCGCTATAGGTGACTGATATTTAGACCTTCCATTTCTGCATTAATATACATGTATAACTAGACAATTTAAATACCGAAACCGTCTGTGTCACCTTTATAAATTCTAAGAATAGTCTTTCACCGACAGACATGCGATATTTTTACGGTTCATTTAACCCTATTATATTTTTTCTCCTTCCTATGCATTAATTGATCAAGAGCTTCTAATATTTATAAACCTTTTTTAAACAATAACATCTACTAGTTAAGAGAGGACGGAGCGGAGAGAGAGAGGGAAGAGTGATGCTAGGGTTTTAGGAGGAGGAGGAGAAATTGCAGAGGAAATAGATGATGAAGATGGTAATGCGGAGGAAGATGATGATGATTATGGGCTGCTTGGTTGTGTCTTCTTCATTGATGGGTTTTGGGTAAGATGGAGGAAATAGGTTCGAATCAAAGATTCAAAATTTCCAATATCAACAATGCAGTTCTTATAAATCACACACACATCCAAATAGAGGACAATTTTTATGTGTCTACACTGCCCTTTTGTGGGTCATGTCTTGTGCTCCCCTCCTTGTTGCGATGATGTGGGTTCTACCCCATCTCTCGTCCCTACTACTTGGAATGGTGTTGCTTGAAGAGCGTTCAATTTCTACATTGTTTCTCTACACTAGATTCAACATTTGGTGGTGGTTCCCTTCACCCGTGGCCCTGATCTGGTGTTTGTAGAGCAGTCATTTTGTGTTGCGGAGGGAGTTGTGTCTTCGTATCGCCTTGGTGCCCACCATTATTACTTGATGGGCCTTTTCCTTGTCTTTAGTGTCTATGGTGTGTGCTAACTACTCCTTATGTTTGTTGCATGTCTTCTAGTTTGTGGTTCATCTTGGATAGTGGCTTCCCCTAGCACTTGCAGTGCACGAATGGGTAGTAGGTCCTCTCTAGGTTCCTATGGGTTGTCTGGGTAGCTAGATCAAGGGGTAGATGAAGCCTTTTTCATGTTTTGATGCCTAGTGTTCATTGCCCTTCTCTTCTGGGTGCTAGGGTTTTGACCCTTGTGATGCCTATGTGTGGTGGCTATTGGGAGAGTACTAAGGTTGTGCGTTTTTATGTAGATGACAGTGTTCCTTTTGGATTTGGTGACTCACTTCTTGGCGTGGGTTGGTCTTGGATGCATATCGAGAGGTAGTTACCTTGTGGGAGATTAACTAGAGAGTTTTCTACCTCCTTAGAGTTTTCTTTTGTGGTAGTTGCCAACTTTGTTTTGTGGATGATATCCTTTGGGATCTTGGTGCATGCCCCCTCTCCTCATCCTCGTTGGTGCTCTCTTGGGGAGATGTCTTTAGGGCCTCTCATTCAAAGGTTTGAAAGGGGTCTTCTTATTCTGGTGGAGGCCTCTTCCCATGTGCCCTTTTCTTTAGGACCTCTAATTCCTATTGGCAATACTAAAAATGGACATATTGAGATTGTTCACAATGCTTTCTTTATAGGGTTTCTTACTATGAAAGGTTTAGGGATGCCTTCCAAAAACCCTTTGGTCATTATTGTGCTACCCCATTCTATGGGTTTGTTTTTAGTTTTTGTGGATGGTCGTCTAGACAAAAGGTTGTGAGAAGCCTTTCAAAACTTGCTATTAGTTTTTTGGTGCCTTGGTTGTTATGTTTCCATTACAAGGGTTTTTGTTTAGATGATGGTTAGGGGTTCCTACCCAAACCCCTCTATTTTGATTAGATAGTATTTGTGGGTTTAAGACCTTTGTTCTCATTGTTTTGTTTCTCCAATCAAAAGTTCCCTCCTAAAGGGTCTACTAGTTTACTTTCTGTCATAGCCTCTTTCCAAAAAGGTTTCTCTCTTTATTGGATTTGTGTTCTTCATGGTTTCATTTCTTGTGAGTCCCCCTTTTTGTGTCCCTATGTGGCAGTTATGTAATGGTTTGAGCCTCTCCTACTTTTATCTAAACAGAAAATCTACTAGTCAAGATTTTCTACTACTATTTCTAATTTTTCTCTTACCCAAAGTAAAATGAAGTTAAGGTAGCAGAACAACTTCCTACACTAACCATGAGAGGCGTATTATTGTCCAAACTTTGCAAGTCTACAATAATTATAGAAGCTTACCAAAAAAACATAATTAGCATGCATACCACAACATAGTTATTTATGTGGAGAAAACCCCTTTGAACAAAAAATCCCAAACTCCAAAAGCCATAAAACATATTATTCTAAAATCAATGTCTCATCTTGTGCCTTTATAATTTTCACCTAGGTTTAACCCCATCTTGTGGCATATCCCTATGTGTTGAGATATTAATCAACCTGGTTGATACTAAAGTCATCCCTAAACCCCAAGAAAACCCTACCTGGGTTAACCCCTTTAGAATTGCTAAATTAAAAAACCCTCTCACTCCCCCTTCTTATGAATGATATATTAAAAAGCCACAAATTGTTGATCAAGATTCAAAGAACACTTATTCTTGGTCCTTTGGATCTAAATGGATCCTAGAAAACTCAACGAGTAATGCTACCATAGCTCCTATCCCTACTCCTCCCCTTGGATCATTTACTTCTTCACCAATGAATTCTCTAATTAAGGAGGAATTCTCGTTCTTTGTGGCCAAGGTGAATGAACTCTACAAGGATTTCAATAAACATGAACGTATCATCCACTGGCTTCTTGGGCAATTTGAGGTGGCTAGAAAGAAAATAAATAGACTCGAGGCTCTTGCTAAAGCAAGCACAAGAGCTTCAAGTTGGGAAACGGATGACAAGGACTAAAGAGTTTGGATGGTGACTCATAAATTCATCAAAATGGTTGACAAATGGGAAGGCCTAATGAAGTTTTTAAAGGGACTTGGTGAAAAAATGAACTAGGGAAATGATATTAGGATTTGGCAGATGTAGTTGAGGTCTTGCATGATAAGTAGGAGTCCATGAAAAGGAAAATAGAGAATATGTTTTCTTGGAATATGGAGATGACTAAGAAGAAGACTGGTACTCTCCAAGCCATACAACAAGGAATTGAGAGGAGAGAAAAAAAAGAGGCACCATTAGGAGTCCTCCACCACCAATGGGCTATAGATATATGTGTCAAAGGTGAAGGCAACCTTGGATTTCATGGCTATCTCCTTTGGGAAAGGATTTAACATGAAGATCTCATTTTTAGAAAAAGCTAACAAAATGAGCTAGGATAGGAAGCTGGTGATGTCCCCAACTAATTAGGACATTGGTTTGTTCCTTCGATGGGGCTATGTTTTGTTATATTTTTGGTCTTTTGGATCTACTTGTTCGTGGTCGAGGTTTAGTTTGTTGTGCTGAATGCCTCCTAAGTTTTGTTCCTTTTTTGAAGTAGGCATCTCGATCTTGGGTCCTCACTTCTAGTGAGCCCTTGATTTTTGTCACTCACTTGTTTTTGCGATTATGTAAAGGTTTGAGCCTCTCCTGGTTTAATTAATTCAGATATCAACAACCAATAGCAATATACATAGAGAGAAATATTCTGACAAGAGTATCACTAATGGAGATCTAGAGGCAACTCAACAAGTATTAGACTCTAAAAATAAATCACAAAACTTAATCATAATACAATACCTTCATAAAATAGGGTTGCCTTCTAGGGAAAACAAAGCAAATAAATAATCCACTATTGGATCTATGACCCAATGAGAAACAATCAAGATTTATGATGATAAATTATACATAAAATGAGGCTTTAAGGGCATTAACCTCAAAATCCCTCATTGGGGCTCGTGGCCTCTAGACCCCTCACTAGGGAGGCCATCCCCCTAGCCCTGCAATGGGTAAGGCCCCCTTTAAATCCCCTACACTCATTTGTCAACAATAATTATTTATCATTGAAAGGTTGAGATACCATTTTCCTAACACAAAAAAATATAGGCATGCCTAACCTCTTTCAATAGAATATTTGAATATTTTTCCTTAAAATTGAAAATTATATAAGCCCTTTATAACCAAATATTGATTACAAAAGAATCATACCCATGTACCAAAGCCTTTTTTATATGAAATTCCCACACTTCTATTTTCTCTTATAAAAAACTGTAATAAACCCATCAAACATTAAAAAACTAATAAAATTATTAAATATTTTGTTAAAATAGTGAAAAAAAACAAATGTTCATTTTTCTATTCATTCCTCAAACAAAGAGGAGAAAAGTCTTTGGAATATTTAAACTTCTCTTTCAATTTAATCCTAAGTCAAATAACTCCAGTAAAAAGACAACCATAGAAGAATATTACTCACCAACCAAATTTTAGGGCTCTAGAATTTATAATAAGGAAAGTCAAATATTTAGAGAGTTTTAGCCAACAATACTTCCTTATATCCATCATTGACACTGGAAACCAAAATAAAAAGGAAAAAAAAAACGCCGGGAAGAAAACATAAAAGAAACATGGAGATCTCTAAGCTCATTCATGACTGACTTCCCTGTTAGCGCCCAAGATACGTGTAGATGGTGAGCGATCGATATAGGAAAGAGGAACAATGGTTACAGCTACAAGGAAGCACTATAAATTATAATTAAAAGACAGCAATTACGCATGAAAAGACGTGACGCTATTATTAACAAATCCAAGTCAAGAGGACAGCAATTATAATCATCGAAAGTCTAAAATTGAAAGCCTACGATACATAATGAATAACAGCAGTTATATTTATGACTAAAGAGCAGTGATTATACTTAACAAAGGGCTTTAATTAATCTTGAAAGGATAACAATTAATAATGAAAAGTCATGTTTATTTGGAAGGTTATCAACTTTTAGAAAGCATGTTTCTCTTGATAGAGACAAACGTATGGATAGAGTAAGATTTGCGTGATGAAAGAATTGGGTGGATAAAATATGTTATATCATAAATGCATCAGCAGATTTGTGAAGAATATATAAGTGTGCAATGTGAACATCTATTACTTGAGCACAAAGAAAGAAATTGATGAGGTATATATATATATATATATATATGAGATCAAGGTAGATTTATAAGAGAAGTAGATTGGTGTGAGTAAATTATAAAAGAATTATTATTATTGGATAGAAAGTGGATATGTAAAAGGGAGTACATGTGGATTTTTTTTTAAAAAGTAAATGAAAGAGATTGTATCAAGCTTGTGAGAACATGGTATATACAATCATTATCTATATCGAAGGAGCAAAATACATGGCAGAGAAGAATATTATAAAAAGATTTATAAAAAAGAAGTTGAGTTAAAAATATTGAATTGTCCATTACTTGTTGAAGAAACAATATTCAAGGTGGAACTTTGATTTTGAAGTTGGTGCTTCCTAAAGAAGAGATTGGTGTGCTAAGTTGGTGCTTAGTTGTAGGGGTTTGCATTTCCAATAGGTTGGTGCCTAAAAATTTTATAAGACAAGTTTATATAAGAAATATTTTGCCATATTTTTCTCTTTTAAGTGTATCCATGTAAATAATGTATTCTTGTGCTCCTCTTATTTTTTATTAAGATAAGTGGATATTTTACAGGGTCTTGCTCTTCTTGTTTTTGAATCCTTGGTTGTCTTTGCACTTGCAATTCTTAGAAAGAGGCTCTTATCTAGAGATATGAATGTGAGACAAGGTTAGAGAGTTCTTATTAGACTCCCCCTTATTTATTCTATAACTAGTTGCAAAAGTTGTTTAATCACCTAACTCTTTATAAATCTTCTTTTAAAATTTTCATAAATCTTGTTAAAAGAGTCTTCATTTTAATGATCCAATATTCATATTTATTCCCACTAAATTCAAGAATGTAAAAAGTGTTAATGTTTTACAAAATTAACTATTGGAGTGATTTCGACCATAAAATGAATAATATAAATTAGTTGAGAACAAATGGTGAGACAGTGGAAGTCTAGAGGATGGTGGAGAAAACCTTCAAACGTTTTCCCTATATGTTTGATGCAATATCATCACCATTGAAGAGGCAAAGGACCTCTCAACATTGGTGGTGAATGAGTTTATGGGTTCCCTTCAAACCCATGAGAAACACTTAAATATGACAACAATTTATTCCTAAGAACAAGCTTGTAAAGCTCACAACAATCCAAGAAGCAGCCCATGAGAGGAAGAAATAGTTCTCATAAGATCTCAATAGGCCAATTGGAGGCAACTTCATATGAGAAATTTCTAGAGTAGATAGCTTGAGACAAACACACAACCATGAGGTAGCAAGAAACTTTTTGTCTAGCTCTAGACTAGGAAAGAAGAACAATAGCTTGAGTCAAAGGTATGATTAGAGATGTTGAATTTTATTATTGTCATAAGTTTTGTCATTATGCAAGTGAATGCTAGAAAAAGCAACATGACCAGTCTATGAAAAGTGCAAATATGGCTGATGAAAATGTACTTGAAGGTAGTCAATCCATAGCCTTCATTATGTGCAACATTGGTGAAGAAGGCAACCCAAATGTATGATATTTGGATAGTGATGCAACAACCATATGAATGGTAATGTAAATTTATTTTCCTTGATTAATAAAAATGTCAAGTTTGAGATTAAAATGGGAAACAATGGAATAGTTATAGATAAGGGAAAAGGGTCTATTATGATCTACACCAAGAAAGGTGAGAAAAAAGAGATAGAGAATGTTAAAGTTTTCCCTAATATAATGCACAATCTTATAAGTGTTGGACAACTTATCCAAAATCGTTGCAAATTGTTGATGGAGAAGGGTGAATGTGTCATGTTTGGCAAGAATGGGAGAACTACTATTATTGAAGCAATTCAAATGACAAATTACTTAATGTTTCCACTGAGGATATAGATGTGTTTCTCATCTCATTCTATAGTTACACCTCCCAGACATGGAAAATGTATAGGAATATAGCAACTATCAGTCTACAAGAATGTTATTCAAGGCCACTCCAGACTTTGGCATTTAAAGTATAGACATCTAGGATGTGTTGGTTTGGGTCTTTTGTACAAGAACGGTATGGCTAGGGGTTTCCCAATCATTGTAGAGCCTAGTCGTAGATGACAAGCCCACATTCTAGGCAAGCAACATATGTAGCCCTTTTAGTAGAAAAACTTTAGAAGGGAAAGAACACCATTGGATCTGTTGGACATTGTTGCTGCTAGGATATGTTGTTGTGATTGATGTCAACATATTCCTGTGATTTATTGCTTCGGTGATTGCAGATTGGTTTATTGGGATCATGGTTTGGTATATGGAGTATTTCTAGTGTTATTACATCCTTCTATATGAGTTTCAGTGATTCGGGAAGCTTAATTGATCATACCATATGATTCGGTTTGCAGTTGTTTTTCTAATTAGTTCTTTGCAGAGTTTGGTATTTCCTCGAGTATATTCCAGTGTTCTTCAATCTTGAGCTTAGATTTTGGGAGATTGTTTGGGATGTTCTTGTGTATCTTCATTTCAGATGGTTCGTGATTTCATGATCTCCAAGTTATCTTTCTTCGTAACAGTTGCTTCTATTTGAGTGTTCTTGAATTTCAGATGTTGATCGATGAAGATTTGATAAATGGTGTTGGTGCATTTATTTATGATGATTCTAACGTGCTTGTTGGTGTTTCCTAATTGTTTCCTATTTGTTTTGATGATCTGCATTGATCGTTGTGCAAGTTTTTGGTGATTTTGCTGAACCGATGATGTTCTTTGTGTTATGCGGTATTCCTGGTGTTATAGCGTGTTGTGGTTGGTCTTGGCATGAGCTTTGGTGGTGATGAGAGTTTGGATATTTGATTTAGGTCCATGTTATATCATGTATACCGTTATATTAGTCTGATGGTTGATCTTTGTATTATGTAATATAATTTTGTAATTGGGTGTTGAAGGTTTAGCCGACCTTGTTGTCAAGGTTGATGAATTGTATAAATAGGTGATAAAGTCATGTAATTTAAAAATTGAGGTTGTGCCTGCATTGTTATAGAGTGGTGTAGAGCATATATATGTGCTTAACCAGAACTCTCATCATGCATTAGCAGATGCTATTATTAAAGTTCATTCTGGATTGAAATTTGAATCTTGTTGTAAGTTAGTGAGACTTCCCTGAGAATTATAGCCTTTCAGGTTCTTGTATCTTGAGCTATGAGCTCAAGGTAGTGTGCCTAAATTCTAATGCATTCCCCATTGTAATTATTTACACATACTACTGCAGAGTATCATCTTATTGTGGGTAGGTTCCCACCATGGTTTTTCCCTTAATCGGGTCTTCCATGTCAAAATCTTGGTGTTGTGTGTTGTGCTATCAATTTGGTTATCTTTGGTTTTGTTGCAGTTTATCGGATTTTTTATTGTGGTTAATTTAGTTAATCCGGTGAAAACTGATTCACCTCCCCCTCCCCTCTCAATTTTTTTTCAGTGTTTTTGCCAACAGGTCCTAGTACACATTGATGTGTCTAACCCTATGCAACCATTTATATCTTTATGAGCGAATATTTTATGACCTTCATAGATGATTACAACCACAAGACATGGTTCTATATTTTGCAGTGAGTCTGATTTCCAAATCTATGGCGACTCCAAAGGAGTGACATTGGCAAGCAGGTAAGAGAATCTGGAGGTATGTGAATTGTACCAAGGGATATAGTTTATTGTATACTGCAACAAATGACTTTGGGCTGGCTGGATATATAGCTAGTGATTAGGTAGCACGTGTAAATATTAGGAAGAACACATTTGGATATGTTCTCTATTTGAGATCAAGAGTTGTTTCATGGGCTTCCAAAAAACAACCCATAGTTTCACTTTTTACAACTAAGGCTGAGTATATAGCTGCAAATGTTGTAACATGTCATGCTATTTGGCTAAGGAGAATCCTAGCTTATTTGAATGAAGAACAAGACAATGGAACGATTATATTTTGTGACGATGAATCCTGATTTTCATAAAAGAAACAAACATATTGAAATCAATTATCATTTCATAAAAGAACTGGTTGAAAATGGTCAAATCAAAGTTAAGTTTTGTAGGTCTGAACAACAGCTTGAAGACATTTTCACAAAGCTTTTGGGTAATTAGACAATATTGATTTGAATGAAGAATGAGAATAGATGATGACTCAGACAGAGGAGAAATGTTGAAAATTTTTATATCCCTGATCCTCTTGTTCACTTACCTATCGGGAGTTGCAGCGTATAGAAGAGTATCCTCGGGATCTTTCTCTCCTACTTGCTCCTAACATGTAGTAGCATGAGTAAATTGTATGCAGTGGATTTATTGTTGGTGGGTAATTTTGAATTTCAAATTTTGAAGTGGAAAAATTGGTAAAGAACGGAATGAGACAAATAAGAAGAATATTCTTCTATCGGTTAGAGTAAGAGATTTTTTTCTAAACAACAGTTTTGAGAAATCTACAAGGTTGAATTGTACAGTGACCAAAAGATAGCTCCAGATAAATATAGGTGACGAATAGAAGTGCAAAGAGTTCTGAGCAGCTCCAGAAAAACAAAGATTGGGGGCAGCTCCACATCTCTACAGGTCATTTGTAATCAGTATTGTAAAAGTTTGTTTAATGCTTTAATACAAGAAAACAATTTGCCTGTCTTCAGTAGTGTATTTTTTTGGTTGTTTTTTTTAAATTTTTTTTTGTGGGGGGTGTACATTCCTGATTATTTGGGAATCCACAAATAACTGGTAGGATATCACTTATCAACTAGAAATACACCAATATTATTTCCATATGGACCATCCACAGGAAAATGATGTATTGTGTTGCACCTCTGGATCATCTACAAAAGCTGCCAGAAATCCATCATCCGCCTATAAGCCAACTTATATTTCGCCAAATCCAAGAAGCTGCCTTGGGCATCCCAGGAAACTTAAGAGTAGAAACAGAAAGGGAATAAACATAATAATGTGGGGAAAAGTCAAAAATCCACTCAAAACCAGTATAAAGAATTCTCAGCTCAACTTATAAACGGTATTCTAAACTACGATTTTTTAAAGTGGAAAGATCTTAGAGGCAGGAAAGGCGAACAGCTACAAGATGTAATTCCAATCGATGCCCATTGAGCCACTTCAAGATAGTATGGACATGCTTCGAATTCTGTGGGAAGCAACTGCCAACATTCACGCCCACGCCCATAATATCAGTAGAAGCGATAACCACAAACTCTTCTTGATCATAAAATTGCCAATCCTAATGAAAAATGATGTACATCTTGCTGGAATCTTGTTGGAATGCAGTGGTTGAGTTATTTTGGATTCTTATCTAGATGTGGTTGAGTCATCATGGATTTTCATTTAGTGCATGCTAGATACTCCCAGCTAGGCAACATTGCCATCAGGAGCAAAAAAATTTTGAGACTTACTATAAATAGTAATTTTGACGTGTTTTAATGTAGTTGTGTGATTTATACTTAATATTTAGTAAGTCTTTTTATGCTTCTGGAAGTCATATTTTGATCTACAATTTTGAAATTGTAAATTTTTTACTGATATATTTTTACCAAATTTTTTCACATAAATAGAATGTTTTGGGATTTTTTCTTCTCTAAAATTTTTTATTATATTTCTTTTTTCAAACATCTTTTGTTTGGTAAATCAGTCCATGTAAGATAGAGAAAAATCCATTAAGATTAGAGTACTGTTTCTTTGTTAGAAATTTCTTTTTAATGAATTATCGGAGTTCAATAGAAAACAAAATGTTACTCAATTCCGAACCCATGATTTGATAATCATGATGCTGCTGTGAATATTAAGATTAGTGTCCAAATCTGTTAATCGATTTCCTTTTTGGTATATGTGGTTGTTTTTCATAATTAGAAATTATATTGAAGATTAATTGTTTCCAAAAGAAGGTTATAGACCCTCAACTTTTCTTGGTATATGTCGTTAATATTCATATTTCAAAAGTTATCTACCAGATCAAAAAAATTTTACCTTCCGTTCAACCCTCTTCTATTTTTTTCAATTCTCTAAATTTTTTTTATCATAAGATTCTAATGTTTATAAATCTTTTTGAAAAAAAACATCTATTAGTCTAGTTTCTTCTATAAACTATTTTTAAATATGTTCTGATTCAGCATGCCTGATTTCTATCCATAAAATATTTGGAGATTTTTTCTCAAAATTACACTCTATTATCACTTTAAAGTCAAATATTCCTTACAAAAGAACTCATACCTATTTATTACAGCGTTTTTATTCCTATAGTTTTATTTTCTCTTGTAAAGATCTATAATAAATTTAACATCCTATGATGTTATTTGCTACAACCGTCTCCATCTTCCTCATCCTCAGGGCTAACTTATGAGAAATCGAAGCAGACAAACAGGGTGGGGAGGTGGAGTCCTCCTCTACGGGGCATTCTTAAAATCAACACGGACGGGTCTTCTCAGGAAACCCAGGTCTTGTCGGTATTGGTGGAGTCCGTAGAGATAGTTTGGGAATGTTCGGTTTTCATCATACCCACAATTTGATGGAGGTTGTTGCTATTTTGTACGCTGTGCAACATCGTGCTTGTGCTCTAGGGTAGAGCAGGCTCATTTGTGAATTAGATTCACAAGTGGTAGTTCATCTGCTGACTCAACAACATTTAGAGGATGTTAGTTGGCAGTTAGTCTTGGTTGTTAATCAAATTCTTAAGTTGTGTGCTTCTTTGGATTCTGTTACTTTCACTCATATCTCTAGAGAGTGGAATGGAGTTGCGGATTGTCTCACCAAATGGGCTTCGGATCAAATGCAAAACTAGAATATTGTGGATAAGGGTCAATTACCTTTGGGTTTGTCTCAATAGCTAGATCACTTAGTAGATCTTGATAAGGCTGTTTGATGTCCATGCTTTACAATTCTTCTTGTTTGAATAAATTTTAACCCCTTTTTTATTCAAATTATTAAATATTTGTTATCATAATCACATAAAAAAAAAAAAAATTCATTACTCTCTTTCTACCTCTACAAAAATGAATGAGGTCCTTAATCAAATACCTCTAATAGAAAGACAACCATAGAAAAATATTACTCTTCAACCACATTTTAGGTTTCTAGGTTTTATAATAAGAAAAAGTCAAATATTTAGATTGTTTTTGTCAACAATGCTTCCTTATCCATCCTTGACCATATAACTTATACTTCCTTCAAGCTTCCATCTCATTTATTATTTTAAATATGTAGAAAAATTGAAATAACACATGAAAATTATTTCCACCCCTCTCATTAATCTTGGGAAGAAAAAACATATTGATTTCTAAACTCATTCTTGACTGGCATGCCCATTAGCACCCACGATACAAGTAGATGATGGTGAGCGATCAATATAAGAAAGATGAAAAATGATTATATCTGCAAGTAAGCACTATAAAATTACAATTGAAAGACAAAAATTAAGCAATAAAGGAAGTGACCTTATTAGTTAAAAAAGCCAAGTCAAAAAGGACAGCAATTACAATCATCTAAAGTCCAAAATTGTAAGACGGCGATACAGCAGCAGGTAGAATTATGACTAAAACGCAGCGATTATGCTTAACAGAGAGCTGTAATTAGTTTTGAAACGATAACAATTAATAAAGAAGAGTCATGTTTATTTGGAAGGATATCACCTTTCAGAAAGGATGTCTCTTTTCATAGAGACATAAAGGTATAAAAGGAATAAGATTTTTATGACGAAAGAAGTGAGGTGAGATGATAAGTTACATCATATATGCGCCAGAAGCTTTGTGAAATATATTTAAGTGTGCAATGTGAAGACCCATTGCTTAAGTACAAGGAAAGTGATGAAGAATACATATATGATGCACGTAGATTTCTATGAAAAAATTATAGAAACCTTATTATCATTTAATAGAAGGAAAATTTTTAAAAGCCAGTATGTGTAGATTTAAAGAAAAGTAAATGAAAGAGATTGCATCAAGTTTTGAGAACTTGACATATTTCTAATGAATCATTTTGTTAATTGCAGACAAATATTTCAAATATTTCAAGATAGGTTTGAACTTAAGATGAAGATAAGTATTTTAAATACTTATTTTGTTTGAAGAAAACAAATTTCATTAATGAGCATGTTGATAATTTAGAGAAGATTGTTCTTATGGCACCAGACATTTCAGAAAATAGTATTTTATATCATTTTCTCGACGTTAATGAAGAGTCTATAAGGGGTCTTGTTAAGGCTTTTTCACCCTCCATATGGTAGGAAACAATAAAAGGAAGTTTGCAACTTAAGGTTTCTATACCAAGGAAATTTGTCTCCCATTGATTGACAATACCAAATATTTGGCAACATAAAGGGAAATTTTAGATAAAGACTATATCAATCCCTCTTGCAAATATGGTAGTAAGGTAGATGAATTGACAAAATCAAAACATTGAAGGAAAATGCTTTTCTTCAGTTGTTGAGAACCATTGGTTTGAGGACATAGACACTTGGGTAAAGGATAAGTGCATTTTATTAAAGTTTTTTGAGATCCTAATACAGATGATAATAGAGACTTCCATGATATCAAAGAAGAAGTTGAATTAGAAGAATAAAAATAAATCAGCAAGGGAGTCACTATAGAAGCCCTATTTGGAGCAC
Source organism: Cryptomeria japonica (assembly GCF_030272615.1). Classification (NCBI taxonomy): domain Eukaryota; kingdom Viridiplantae; phylum Streptophyta; class Pinopsida; order Cupressales; family Cupressaceae; genus Cryptomeria; species Cryptomeria japonica. The sequence goes on from NC_081409.1 coordinate 54,439,938, forward strand.
CTAGATATCACCAATTTAGAGCATAAGGAGTTGTAGTTGGTCAAAGAACAACCATCCTCTCTGATAGTGTTTCAACCGACAACTTGATATATGATAGAAATGTTCTTAAAATAGGGTTGAAGATTGAAGAATTTGAAGGTTTAAATGTGACTATTGTTGACGGTTTCACCATATCTTGCATAGAAGTAGTTCGACAACTCAAAATGACTTTGGTTGACTAAATGTTATGTGATGATTTTTATGTGGCAGGAATGGGAGAACTTGATATTGTCTTGGGTGTTCAATTTCTGCATTCTATTAGATGATAGTATACAAAATAAATAAAAATGAAGTTCAATTTTCATTCCAATGGGAAAGAGCTTTTGTTGAGGGATTTATCAAATGGAGCTCCTACTGTGGTTTCAGCCAAGAGGATGGAAAATAATTTTTCAAGAGGACAAGTATCATTAGAAGAAGCCATCTTTACAACACCACAAATTCTTTAAAGAAACAAGGTAAAAAAAATTTTTAAATTCAATCAAATCTTGATAAGAATAGTTTAGTTTTCAATGATTTACCTCTAGGACTACCTCGATAGGGGATTTGAGAATGTAATTGAGCTAGAATAGCAAGAAAAACCTATAATCACAAATATTTTTAGTCATCCCAAGGGTTTCGGGGAGGAAATAGAGAACTCTATCAAAGAAAATCTTTACATGGATCTCATAGGGAAAATATTGAGTGCATTTACTTCATTAGTGGTTCTTGTGAAGAAGAAGGATGGCGCAATGGTAATGTGCATAGATTATAGAGCACTAAAAAAGAAGACCATAAAAAATAGATATCTCATTAAGAGCATATAACCAAATTTGCATGAGAAAAGATGACATGGAGAAGATTAATTTTTTATGCCACTATGGACATTTTGAATTTCTTGTCATGTCATTTGATCTCACAAGTACACCAACAAATTTCCAATATTTCATGAATATGGTATTTAGTAGACAACTTAGGATATTTATTCTAGTATTCTTTAATGATATCTTTATTTACAATATAATACTCGAAAAGAGCACTTAAAATACTTGGATATAGTTTTGAACATCTTATAGAAGAAAATTATTTTATTCCAAGTTATCAAAATGATAGTTTGGGTTGATTGAAATCTTATACTTCAGACATGTCATAGGATCTCAAGGAGTGCAAGTTCACCAACTAACAATTCAGGCAATCTTGGATAGGCCTCCTGCAATCAATCTTACTTAGTTGAAATGGTTCTTCGGGTTGTGCAATTTATTATAGAAGATTTGTAATAAAAATCTCCCAACATGTTACACCTTTCACTAATTTAGCCAACAAAGTAGCATTTTCTTGGTTTGAAGAAGCTCTAAGAACATTTGATAAGCTCAAGGAGGTAATGAATTCTTGCCCCATGCTTGCAACTCATTATTTTTTTCTTTTATTTTCGGTTGAGTGTGACGCATTTAGAGAAGGAATTTAGGATATCTTAACTCAAAAGGGCACACAATAGCTTTTGAGAGTAGGAAACTAAGCAAGTTGTAAAAAAGGTACTCTATCCATGACACAAAAATATTGGCAATAATGAATTCACTTGACAAATTTAGGCTATATCTTGTATGTGTGAAGCTTATGGTTTAGAATAATCACAATAGTCTTAAATTGTTTTTGAATCAAAAATATTTGAATGATTGTGAGAAAAAATGGGTATAAACATTGCAAGCATATGATTTCAAGATTGAGCATGCCAAGGGGAGGAAAAATAGTTGTTGCTGCTCTTTTTTGGAGGCCCCCTTTATATTATCTTTCAGTTCTATTATTATTGATTGCGAAATTTCCATAATCTTTAATATGCTAATGATTCATTTGATTCTAACATATTGGAAGAAAAAGTGGATGATGACAAGTACACTAACATTAATGGGCTGATATACTACAAGAGTGGAATATTCTTAGTTGTAGGATCCACATTTATGGAAAAGATATTGAGAGCTTTCCATGATACACCATTGGCTGATCATCAAGGGTAATATTAAAAATATAGGCAAATCCAAGAGAGGTTTTATTGGAAGTGAATGAAAGAGGATGCACTCAAGCAGATGAAAAAAAACATAGTTTTCCAATAGAACAAGAGCAAGCAGATTTTTCTTGCAAGATTACTTCAACCTCTTCCAATTTATAAACATGAATGGGAGACCATATCCATGGACATCATTAGAGGTTTTCCTAAAGATAAATTTAAATATTTATTATTTTTTGTGGTTGATAGATAGAAAAGGTATGCTCACTTTCTTCTAATCATATATGAGTTCAAGGCATCACAAATAATAGAGTTGTGTTTTATAGAGATTTTCATATTAAATGGCTTGCCAAAGAATATTATCAGTGATAGAGATAGAAGATTTACTATCTCTTTTTGGAAGGAAATTTTTCACTTTATGGGCACAAAGGTCACACCCAACACAATTTATCATCCACAAATAGATGAAAAAACAAAAATTGTTAACAAATAGATAGAGGGATATTTCAATAACTATATTTGCAATCAGCAAAGTGTTTGGGTTAAATGGTTGGATCTAGGGGATTATTTTTATAATATATCATACATCACATGTCCATTGGTATGTCTCCATTTCAAGATCTCTATGGTATAATGCACAATTTTCTTAATTTATTGTTTTGAGATAGTAGAGTTCCCCTAGATATTGACTTTATTCAATAGAACCACGATATTTTGAGGACCCTTAGAGATAACTTACATCATGCACAAAATGAATAGAATTTGTATGGAGATAAGAGGATAATAGACAACTTACATCATGCACAAAATGAATAGAAGTTGTATGCAGGTAAGAGGATAATAGATAGAGTCTTTAAGGTTGGATATCTGGTTTTGTAAGGTTGTAGACATATAAGAAAATTTTCCTACTAAGAAAAGTAGAGAAAAGAAGCTCAAGCCCAAGATTTATGGATCCTATTAAATCATCCCTAAAGTAGGGGAGGTAGCCTATGAGATAGAACTTCCACAACATTGCAAGATACACAATGTATTTTATTTTTCATGGCTCAAGAAGTGGTAGGATAGCAAGTGGCAATTTCACCCAACTTACTCTCTTTGTACAATGAAGGAAAGTTAATTTTTATTCACAAAAAGAAGCTAAGGAACATCAGCATTACAAAGTACTTAATAAAATAGAATGATTTTACCATGAATAGAAGATACAACATGGGAAGAGTTAGAAATTCTTAATCATCCAAATCCTCATTGCTTCACAATGAGCAATCTTTGGGAAGGAGGACTTGTCATGTCCCCTTTTTTAAAATAAAAATTTACTATTATTACTAAGGCCAATTATCCAAATATTGTAAACTAGGACATACAAATGAACCAATAAATTTTTCTAGATTCAAGTTTATTTGATCAAATGAAATTTAATGAAAAATATTAAATTCTATTTGAATTAATCTTAATGCCAAAAGATGGTGTGAAATTTTTAAATAACAACTTTGGCATTAGAAACTAATCTTGGAAGTGGGAGACAACAGTGAAGAAGTGGCAATTTATTATATTTTGGATAGAAGGTAAAGGATAAATGTCAAATGGAGTTAAGTTTTGGCAGGCAAGAATGTTTCTCTCCTTGGACATGGGTTTTTGGCATTCAAATTGTTGTCTGATTTATTTTTTCATTTATTTGGGTTTTTGTCTTGCATTCAGATTCATTCTATCTTCTCATTTCAACATGTTAATGTTGTTTTTTGTAGAGGTTAGTAAACCAATGATGGTGGAATAGTCAAGGTGGATAAACTAGGGATATTGAGGCCCAAAGATAGTGGTTCAAAGAATCTCAAGAGGCAATCATCTAGAGAATATATGTGTAGTGAAGAGTGTTAAATTTGTGTTGTTTTCATTATGATTTTCCAACTGTTTGTAGGAGTTTAGAGATCTTAGTGTAGAGGATTAGCTTCATTTTTGTATTGTTGTTCTTAGCAGCATACTTTTCCATTACTTTTCTATTGTCAAAGATTTATTTCATATGCATTTCTCTAATGAACATATATCTCAAGTTTTGAGAGATTAGTTAACTTTTAAAATTGATTTTCTTAGTGTTTCAGCTCTAGTTTTGGGAGATACTTGTGATGTAATCTGTAACATATATTATTATTGTAATCTAATGTATTGAGCAGAATAATGATGTCAGTAACATTAACTAATAAAATTTTGGTTGCACTAAGTTTCAAGTTCATTAAGTGGTGTTTTTGTGAAATTTACTATATAACTAATCTCACACAATTTTCATATTTGCAAATTTGAAGTGGAAACTAGAAAACCTATCAAATATGATTAAATTTGCCGCAAGGTTTATTACATTAGTAGTTAATTTTATTTCATCTTCATGGAAGAAGACAACTCATAGAATGAAGTCTCACCAACTATTAGAGAATAAGAGGTTTCCCATGATCTATTTATTGACATAAATATAGTGAACATCTCATTTCCATTGGTTTCAAAAGGGGATAACTTAAGAAAAGGAATAATGATTCCATTAGAGTCAAAATTATATATGGAATAGAAGTCTTGAATCAATGAGAGAAGAAAGAAATCGTGATAAAATGTTTTCTAAGACTCAACTGTATGAGAAGGATTTTTGAAAGCTTGACTTAAGTATATATGTGTGTGTGTGTATACACACACATATATAAACATATATCCATGTATATACACACATGTATATATGCATATACATATATATACATGAATATGTAGCTATGTATATATATGTATATACACACATGTATATATGTATATACACACATGTATATATGTATATACATATATATAGATGGATATGTATGTATGTATAAGTATATGTATCTCTCTCTCTATATATGTGTGTGTGTGTGTGTGCATATATATATATATGTGCATACATATATATGTATATATATGTACATATACATGTACATATATGTGTGTACATATATATGTATATATATGTATATATATGTACACACATATATATACATGTATATGTACAAAGATATATGTGTATATATATAGATATACATATATACATACATATATGTATACATACATATATATATGTATCTATATATATACATGTATATATATGTTCATATATATACATGTATATGTATATATATATATATATATATGTATATATATATATATATATATGTATATATATATATATGTACATATATGTACATATATATATATATGTATATATATGTACATATATGTACATATATATACGTACATATATATACATGTATATGTATATATATATGTATATATATATATATATATATATATGTACATATATGTACATGTATATATATGTAGATATATATACATGTATACATATACACACACACACACACACACACACACACATATATATATATATGTACATATATGCATATGTATATGTACATATATGCATACATATATGTAATATATACATACATATAGATATACATACATACATACATGCATGCATGCATACATATATACATATATATACATATATATACATATATACATATATACACATATATATATATATATGTGTGTGTGTGTGTATATGTATATGTGTGTGTGTATATATATATATATATATATATATACACACACATATACATATATACACACACACATATATATATATATACATATATACATATATATATATATATACATATATGTATATGTATCTCTCTCTCTCTCTCTCTCTCTCTCTCTCTCTCTCTCTCTCTCTCTCTCTACATACATATATATATGTTGGTCTTTATGTTTGACTTCACATTCATGAAGTTTCTATTGAAGTAACTATTCTTTTGATGTTAAAGATGGAGTATCATGGAAGGGTACTACATTTCCCTTTTCACTAATGTAAAAGGGGAGAGATACAAGGAGGAGTAGTGCAAATAGAGGGAGTATTATGGTTGTATTTTATCCAGATATTTGTTGTTTGTAGGTTACTATCAATGATAAAGGGTGACATTGTTAGAATATTGTCTTTGATATTAAAGGTATATATGCATAATTGTCATATTGTGAAAGAAGATCTATGTCAAAGGAAATTTTTTCTATTCAATAAAGAAACTAATTACATAAGGTGAGGACCACTAATAGGAAATTAATGATGGAACTAAAGTGGATATTTCAAATTCACGTTTATTGACTAAATCATCTTGAAATAATGATAGAAAACACCTTATATTAATGACTATGTTTCAACATTATATTGGATTGCTAGATCCAAGAAGCAATTACTTATGTTTTCATAACATACTAATAAACTCATTTTTTGTGTTCTTCTCTATTAGCACCCAAGATACAAGTAGCTGATTGTAATTGATCATCATAAGAAAGAGTAATAGTAATTATATCTACAACGTTGTATAATATAAATTACAACTAAAATACAAAGACTAAAAATGAATAGTGATTTTATTAGTTAACAAAGCGAAGACAAAGGACAATATATAACCATCGAAAGTCCAAAATTAAAAGGTAGCTATACATATTTAACAGAAGTGCTTAGATTTAAGACTAAGAGGTAGTGATTATACCTAAAAAAGGTCTTGCAATCAAGTTTAAAATTATAACAATAAATAAATAAGAATCATGTTTGTTTGGATGGTTATCACCTTACAAAAAGGATGTCTCTCTTCATAGAGACATATTGGTATAAAATGAGTTAAATTTGAGTGATGAAAGCAGTGAGGGGAGAGAATACGTTACATTATATATACACCAGTAATTTTGTGAAGAATATATAAGTGTGCTATGTTAAGTTCCAATATTCAATCACAGATGAGGAAGATATCTTATCAACAAAGATTTATAAGAGAGGTGTATAAATTAAAATGGGATTGGTATGAATAAATTATAGAAGAATTATTATCGTTTGATAAAAGGTAGGTTTGCAAAATGGAGCACATATATATCTATTGAAGAAAAGAAATTAAAAGAGATTGCATCAAGTTTGTCAGAAAGAAATATTTGATCATTATCCATCAAAGAAGTAAAATATAAGAAATGAGAGATGAATATTATAACAATTTTGTGAAAATAAGTATTAAAGTTTTGAATTGTTTATCATCTATTGAAGAAGCAACATTTAAAGCTACACTTTGTTGAGAAAGTCGGTGCTTCCTAAGGAAGATATTAGCATCTCTTGCTAATTTGGTGGTTAAATTTGGGGGTTTGTGTCTCTAGTAGGTCAGTGCCTATCAATTGTGGGTTGGTGGCTATGAATTTTGTAAGAAAAGTTTATAGAAGTAATTTTTTTTGGCTTTCTCCCATAATGGTTTCTATATGAATCATATATTCTTCTTGTTATTGATATCATGCAATGATGTCAATATGATTGTTATGTTGAAAAAATTAAATATTCTATTATACTGTAAAACCCTTATCTCTTGTGTTGCTGACATCCTTTGTCTAATGGATTAGGTTTGTTGGGTGGCTTTGCCTTTTTTTAGCTGCCTAGTTGATGTTTGGTTAATGGTGGGCTATTGTTAATCTTTGATTATATCTTCTTGTAGTATTATGCTTGTGGGTTCTGGAATCCTGTTAATTCCAGAGGGCTTCAAGTCCCATCAAAACCTGTTGTAAGGGGTTTTTGGTCCCCTAAAAATCTGTTTGACCCTTAATCAAAAACACTTGACCATTATAAGAGCCACATGAATTTTATAAATTTCTAGGTGATCTTTGTAATTAGAGAACTTATATATCTCGAATAAGTAGTCTTTCTTGCAACGATCATTGATAAATATAAAAAATTATAATTTAATTGATAAATCTATGATATAATTTATTGAATCTTAATTGTTAGGTTTATGTGTCTTCAATATTCAAATCATTACAAGAATTATACCTTTATTAATATTTTTATTCTTCTCTCAAGATTACTTTATTTTCTTCTAAACTTAATAATATCTATGTAATAGTAAGTTTATAGGTACTTAAACTTTTAGAATTTTGTAAGACTTTGAGTTTCTTTCTTCCTTTAATTATTATTTTAAATGATATTTTTATACAAATAAAAGGTATATTGTTTAGTTGTGATTATATTTATAAGATAAACACAAAGATTATCAAAATTTGAGCTTTTATGTTGTTTGTCAGTTTGTTCAATTAGTTTACCTAATATCTATAATATTATCTAAAAATTATATAAAATATGATTTCACTTTTTTCAAATTTACATGACTATAAAACTCTTCATGAGAAAAATATGCGTAAGTAATGAGCGTGTTGTCCAAGGTCATTACCTGTCAAAATATGAAAAATGGAAGATTTTTGAGAATTCCCACAAATTGAGGGAAATTGGTTGATAGTCAGGATCTAAGCTTCAGTTTGTATCATGTGGCCAATTTTCACCTGAACCTAGCTCATACTTTGTCATATTTTAAACCTTTAATTTTTGGTGTCTGTTGCCCAAAAATGATTAAAATATCTCATCCTAGGATTCATCATAAGGTTTAAATAATTGTGTGGACCTATTTCTCTTTCATTGACGTGTGTTTCTAATTTCAGGACCTAACTCCCTACTGTTTATATCTGGTCATTTGCGATGAAAAGCTGTTTAAAAATGTCGGTTGCATTCTTCCTTGATTCCTCTCAGTGGTCAATTATTTCCAAGGTGTAAACGATAGTTCATTGAAGCAAAAGGTTAGAAATGCTCACTTTTTGAGCATTTCTAACCTCATTTCTTAACCTTGTGGGTCCCACTTTGCCAAAAAGGTTAGAAATGCTAAAAAAATGAGCATTCTTTACCCTTTTTCCTTAAGAGTTTAAAAAAAAGAGAGGAAAAGAAAGCTTCAAGTAGCAGGATGTTGAACATTCATCAATGCACTGAAGGAAGCATGGACATCTTGAAATGTGAATATGGATGCGACATGTGGAAGGCATAGATAAACTACGAACCATTTGTCAGAATGTCTCAATAAATTTTCATCTCAGGGAATGATGTATAGCACACAATCTGTTTGATAGAACTACATGGTAACCCAAGCATGTAAATTGTGGTTGAGATAATGCAGAATGTGGAAGTTTTGACTTGGCCGTCATAGTATTACACCTTGAATGAATGCCTTTAGTTGAGGTTGACTAAATCTGCCACGATATTCATCATAGCACAGAGGATCAAAGAACTCTGTCAGGCGTGGAGTTGCAGTTGCTTGGAATGATTGGTATGCAGAATATGGAGGCATAGACAATGCACATAAATTGTTTTGGCAGAACATCATGTTTCACGTGATAATGGAAGCATTGACAAGACGTTAAAGGAGTATGTCACCCAAGCTGCAAGGCATGAATGCAGATCGTGGAGCATAGGGAAAGCACAAACAACACACGTGAATAGTTTGATAGAATTCCTCAAAGAAACGTTATCTCATGGCATGTGTTGATCACAGATATGTGGTCTCATGAAATGCGATGATTGCAGGATATCCACAAAATGGATTTGTTTAAAAAAAATGGATATCCACAAAATGGATTTGTTTACATGCAATAATTGCAGAAGATAGAGGATTTATGTTCAATGTTGTAGTTGCAACGACTTTGGGGGATGATGCTGCAAATCATGGGAGTGTAGCTAAGGCAAGCAAACCATTTGATAGAATGTTTCAAAGAATTATTATTCATGTAATGCAATGATTGCAGGATATGCACAAAACGGATTTCCTGAAAATGCTTTCAAATTCAAAACGGCAGGTGTAAATTTGAACGCAACAATCTTTGTCGGTTCCTTACGTGGTAAATTGCATTCTGCTACAAGTTCCTTTATTGATTACCAATCATGGCAGGAGAGTAAAGGATCATGCAAATGATGGTTAAAATGTATGCCATAGTGGAAGTTTAGACACGACATTATACCGTCCTTGCCCAATAATTAAAATCAAAGCCTTCAAATCTACCATGACATTCAACAAATCACAGAAGGTAGAGGAATTTCCTCAGATGTTAAAGTTGCAACTAATTTGATAGTCATGAGTACAAAACATTGAGACATAGAAAATGCACGTAAAGTGTTTGATATATTGCTTTAAAGAAATGTGGTCTCTTTTAATGCAATAATCATAGAATATGCATCAAATTGTCACCACAAGCCAATGTGGAATTTGTTCAAGCACAAAGGTTAAGGGAGAGTTTTTTCCTCGTGGTGGTTATAGCTTGTCTCACTTCAAATTTGATAATTACATATGAATCGGCACTTATATCAATTGTTCCTAGGCATGTGAATATTATAATGAAAAGATGGAGGTTAATTGTGCATAGGGATGCATTTTCACTTTTCAGGGGATTGATGAAGGTGACTATATAAGAATTGATCATACTGTCATATAAGCCTTCTTATTGTTCAAAGAAATATTATGTTCATGATGGATAAGGATGTTCGAGAACTTGTAGACATGAATTCAGATGGTGAGATGATTACGAGAGGAAAGGAAGCAAATGAAGATGGAGGCCATCTTGACAAAATCGACAAATGAGTTATTTCTTCAATGTAATGGGTTTGAAATTATTTTTTTAATAAGTGAATTATGTCACTTATCGCAAATAAAGGTTAGAAAGTTGACTTCTTCTGCGCATAAAAGTGTAGGTTACTAACTCATTGAAATTCACACAGAAAAGAGCTAGTTATTAACCCATGATTAAAGTTAGTTTTTAAGGTGGTTATTCTGGGAAGCCTATAAATACAAGACTATTTGTAATGTATAGGGGGACTTTTTACAAAGGGGAAAACTCTGCTAGAATTCCAGGAGAAACTTGTAATGACATTTTGATTTGCACTATATATAGAAAGCATTTTGGACTTGTATATTTTCAAAAAGATAATGAAGAATACGTCTTAGTTCATGTGCTCTAAATGTATTCATGCATTATCATCGCTGATTTAGATCATATGTCAAATTAGTAGTCCCTTTATGCATATGTGATTTGCACAATCGATGTGGTGATGCACAAGCAACCTTTGGTATCTCAGTTTGAATGTGTTAAAGTATCTTATCTCTCTGTATGTTGAGATTTGTCATTCTTCTTTATCGTCATCTCATGGCTAAGCATATTACCTTATAAACTCCCCTTGTAATTTGATGCTAATGTTGAGAAATCTCAGTTGATGGTCGTGTGTCTATTGTTAGGGTTTCTATCTTTATTTCTTTGTAGTTTTATGTTTTCTCCTTTATGTACTTTCAGGTTAAAAGTACACGAAAATCCTAAATACCCTTATCATACGAGGGAGCTGCCCCTCTCAAACGTAGAGGAAGATCATGTTTCACAAAACGATCTCTCCAACTGTTGGAACGTTTGTCATTGCTCATCAGACAAATAGGGTTAGTTTCAGGGAAACAACCGCAGTGACAAATCTGCTTACCAACAATACTATAGTATTTGATAGAAATACAAGTAATATTTTGTTCTTTAAAATAACACAAATAATTTATTATACTTTTTATTTAATTTGATGAGAAATGTAATGCGAATAATATAGAAACACATTGTAGCCACTAAAAGCTGAAAGAATAATATCAAAGGCTTCTTAGATGGGTGAAGATATAATAAGAATAACATAGAAATATATTGTACAGGCTAAAAACATGAAACAAAAACATCAAAAGTTTCTTTAGAGAACAGTGAAGATATAATGAGTAATATAGAAACACATTGTAGTGGCTAGATTACCAAGAAATAGTCTTGAAGTTACATTACTATAGCGTGGTTTACCAACACAAATTCAAGATATTCTCATAACGAAAAGCTCCACTTTCCTTACTCGTTCTCCCAATTGCTTTCTTCACATCTAAGTTGGAGACATTATTATTGGTTTTACTTAACTAATGCATTGTGTTCTCGTTTTGGATGATAAACATGTTTGGGTTGTAAATATTCTCTCTTCAATGTTTACATTGTAGGCAAAATCAGTTGTGCTTATACTTTGGTACAGTCCCATTGAACGAATGACTTGCTCTATATGATATTCTGTTATGACTTGGATTTCTTTGAAGTTCCTAACAATCTTGTCATAGAAAATTCTCTCTGTCTCTCTTGGAGGACTCTCAGAGTTAAAGAAACAGACTGGTGTTCTAATTAAATCCTTCTATTCCCACAGATTCTGTATGTTTCTTTATCTATCATTTATGTTGGTAGTTTTGGCTTCAATCCACTTTATATAATATATGGATTTCTGTGCTAGTTGCAGAACAGAAATGAACATGTTATTGAGTCCTTCAAGACTCTTACATCGACCAATGGCTAGTGGCAAGCAACACTCAGTGGCCCTCCATCGGGAACTAACTCCGAGAGGCTCATTAGTTTTCATTTGGTATTTATGAAAGGGACAGCACATCTAGGGTAAAGAGAATCCCAACAGACAACTTACGGAAAACAAAATTCGCTTTGAATCTTACATTATAATGATTTCGGATACCCAACAGAAATTTGAACCATTAGGGCAAATAATTTGATAACAGTGTCTGTCACAGTATTCATCCAGATCGAATGCTTAATATTCACCCTAAATAATTGCATGGGTTTTTCAACACAAATAAGACTATTGAATATATATTTTTGTTGTGGGTTCCAAACAAAAATTGAAACCATTAGGGTAAGATATTTTGATAACAGTGTCTATCACAGTACGCTAACTTCTACTGTCCAGTCAATCTAGATTTAGTGCTTAATATCCATCCTAAATCGTTCAATGTATTTTTCAGCAAAATCAATACAACCGACCATGCCCATATTTCTGATGCAGATCTAACAATAATGTATGAATAAAATGAAAAGTTGTTCATACAGAAACTGGATATCTATTGATGAATGGAGTAGAAAAGAAAGAAAATTGCATGTACCTGTTACTTGCATATTGATAGAGCTTCCCACTGTTGGAATAGACAAGGAGAGCAAGTTCTGCATCACAGAGCACTGAGAGCTCTTTAGCCTTCTTCAATAACCCACTTTTTCTCTTACAAAATGTAACATGCCTGTTTGTCTTATTCTCAATCTTTTTCAGCTGAACCTTTCCTCGTCCCATTGATGACTTATAGAGCTTGTCTTTGTTCTCAGATTCAAATCAAAGCTTTCGACGACCCAAATACTCCATACTGGTAGCCATAATTGCTTTTAAAGATATATGTTTTATCATGATCCCCATCTAAACATGGACATTAAAATTTTTATTATATAAATACAGTCAAGTACCCTTGAAATTCAAAAGGGCCAGTGGACCAGATTGATTTTATACCAAAGAACAAGAGTACTGTTTGCAGAGCATGCATTGATGTGGGTACTTTGAGAGAGGTAAAGCATTGATTCAAGAGAAGCAAAAAAATATTGCTTAAATCAGACATTAGGGCGACATGTTTTCCAAGGCCCATGTGAACACAATAATTGATAAAACTTTATGTTACATTGGACAAACAAAGGTTACAGATCTTTACATGAGGGTATTTTTGGTGTATTGATTCAAACATTTGACCACTTATATGTAAGCCAATAGGATCTATCTAAAAATGTTAATGCGACCAATTCATTCTATCATTAAAAATATTATAATCACTTTTCAATAATAGAATTTAAATGGGAGACAAAAGTTTGAGAAAACGATAGCATATATAATGAATTTAATAAAGTTTTCCCACGTGCAACCTACCCACTACCATTATTAAGATACAGCCTACCCCATATTAATAGCATATATAATCAATTTAGGAAAGCATTTCCCAAATAATACCTTTCATATATTAATATTTAAGCAGTAACAAATAATAGAGCCTTGAATCACGACATTTTCTTAATATCACACTTTTTATTAACAAATAAAATGGCACCCAAGTCATTCTTGTTCTGACTTATTGACATTTTCTGTTTAATAGAGGAAAGAATATCGTTTTCTGTAACAACCATGTAAGAATCTATAAATGGAAATCCCACTATGTTGCAATTCGCAGACAATAAAGAAATGCACGAAGATATTGATTGTCACTACAAATTAGCATAATAAAAAATTATGCACCCATTCGAATGTATTTTATTTAAAAGTACACGTAAAAGTTTGATGATTATTTTTAATTAATTGTAATGGTGCAGTTTATAAGTTAAGTTTATTGTCATTTAGTTTCAGATTAATATTTACAGATAATAAGTAGCACATTTTTGTGTTGAGTTAACTCCTTGCTCAATTTCTACCTATATCTAATTAATTCTACATTCATGCACTTTCATACAACTGACCCTATCTTGAATCTATTAGCACAGGGTCTCACACATTTCTCATATATCAATTTATAATTTCATATATCTTCTCTTGATCTCTCAATATTGTATTATCTATCATAGGTCAATCCTACAACACTTGGGATCAATCTCAAGCAGGTCAAGATTGATCCATAAATTTTATTTTCCAATTTAAAAATGCTTACCTCTCATTTTTGTAATAGTTATTGGAAGTTTGACATGGTACACTTTTGTGTGGCTATTCATTATATCTTCAGTATTTAAAGATATTTATTAGTAAGATTAAATCTTTTAAAATTAATAAAGATAAAATAAAAGAACATTCACTTTACAAGGAGCATTCATCATAAGAATATTTCACTATAAATCACTAAAATGGATGCATTTGCATTAGAATTAGCATCTAGGTCATTTCAAACTTGATTATTTTATTTTCTATCTTCACCCAAGGTGACAAAATTAGATTATTAAAGAGATTAATAGACAATAATTAGACCTCATAATATATTAGCTCTAATAAAGTATTTTAAAATATTCCCAATGCTTATGCATCATTATATAACATAGGCTATATAAGAATAGACGAAAGAACACTACATTTAGCCAAGTTTAATGACACCCTAGAGGTTTGTTTTGCATTACTTGTGATCAATCTCAAGAAAATTGGGATCAACTCACATACAATATTAGTCTACACTAGTTTAGAGGAAATTAACACATGAAGAGAGTTAGTTCATGTACTATCAAAAGGTAACTTTATAATTTCTTTTCGAACTAGGATAATTAGTGTTATTATTCACCTTAGATGTCATACGACTAGTCTAATTATCTAAATATTTTAAATACTATGACTACATAGAAAAGGGCATCCCACTTACATAGAATGTTGAAATTGCATTGTTAAGACTCTCTATTATGTTTTATTGCTCATATGAATATTGCATGAAGTCATTGAGCTAAGGATTGTACTATTTACAAGGACTTTCGTCATTCAAAAGATAATAATATCATGTTATATAGGTGTGTAATAGGGAAAATCTATAATAACATGGAGCACTTGAAACTGGCATTGACCCCTAGCTCTTTTCGGTCAAACTAATCAATCAAGAGTTATATTCTATTTGTGGAGTTACATTGAATTTGAATAATTTTATCATCCTCTAACTTAATAATTTGAGCCTATGAATTTTGAAATCCTTTCTTCCTTCTCTTGGTATCCTTCACCCATATATGGGGAAGTACGTGAAATTGAATTGACATTGATGTAAAAAAATATGCGGCATACATCATTTGCTAAAATTGTTATTTATTTACCAAAAATTAAATTTACATATTTTAAATCTAAACATAAGTGGGTGTCTATTTATATCAAGTCATTAAATATTTTTGAAAATATAGATGACATTAATTTAACTAACTCCTATGATCATCTATTCACTATATAAATGAAAGTCCAATATAAATTTAACATATATCATCTTCAATATTCATCAAATTTTAATTTAGAAAATTTCCCCTTAATTTTGCACATATTTTAAGCTTACAAATATAACCCTAATCTTTGGAGTTGCAAGTAAAATGTTAGGAAAACCTATTACTAAAATTAAACTTGACAATATGGTTTGTGACTTAGGTTCTCAATTGATAAAATTAAATCCCACTAAAGAGAAAAATGTCTAGCTAGAGTTAGATGTATCAAATCATTTTTTGTGTAAGATTACAACACAATTATAAGCATACAAAGTTTATCACTTGTACAGATTAAAATTTAGTATCATCTTGTAACCCAGTGTTACTCCTAACACACTATTTTAAATAACTTGGATCTTAGATTTTTCAATTTACAAGTATTATATAGGGTATATCAATGAGACTCTTGTATTATATATTTTCTATTCCTATATTATTCATTCTCATTTTCTAATTTTGAGATGAGATTATTATTTAGATTTCATTACTCTACTAAGTTTTATTAGAGAAGGAGAATCATAATTGTCCTCATAAGATTATATATAAATTACTTTATTTTCCTTTCCTATGAAAAGGAATTCATAGAAGGTGTTATTATAAATTTTAATCTAAGGTAAATTTTATGATGTGATAATTGACTAGATATCTAAGAGGTATACAATCTATTTTATATGAATACTTTCTAACATGAGAGTTTATTATAGTTTTTCTTGTTTTTAAGAAATAAATAAAACAATAAATTACAAAATGGATGTGGGAGATCCAATGCGATAAAATTTGAAATTTTAAAGAATGAGATGGAGGATATTATTGTTGATAAAAGATTTATGAGTGGTGATATAATTAATGTGTCATTAAATTTATAAATATTATGTATATTTTATATCTCCAATGATCTTAGAAGTTCTAATTAGACACTTAAGTTGGAATTGGAGAAATAATTTGTTTCTATTCTCCAATGATTCTTTACATTCGCTATTATATATAATCATGTGTGAGTTCAAACATTATGCTAGCAGTTACCTTTGAATATGGATCCTAAACATTATTTTCCAATTCGAGGAGCTACAATTGATGATTGGATAATATTTGAATAAAATATGGGACAAATTATTATATTAGATTCTTTTCAATGGATTTTTACTCTTAAATATGTGATTCATTAGGTAGTCATGGGTAAAAGATAATTTTTTAGTTAGATTTTCTAATTAGAGAATCATTGATTTAGCCTTGTGATGTCAATATAAAGTTATTGATTGAATTAAGTATTCTTAGAAGTTGTTCCACAAGGTGGGCATGCATTTTTTGTATGACACCATGGTTTGTATCCATTATTTTAATAAAATTATTTATGGGTCTAGCATCATAAATTGTATCCCTATACAATTTCCATCCTCACTCAGGTCTCACTTTCCTTTTATAACCTTGTTTTAACCATGTTTGATTTTGATTACACTAGCTTTAAATTGCAATCTTTCATTTAGCCTCCAGTTTCTGGAGCTTTGTTCAACCCTAATAGGCTAGACAAAGGTACCCTAGGAACCCTTTTCATTGGACAGTGGCACCCTAGGCACCCTTCTCCTACTTAAAGGGGCCCAATTTTGGTCTTGACAATAATAAAATTTGGGCAAGAATTCGCTTTCCATGTCTACTTGTATCAAATTTTCACACACATTTGATGTAGTGGGGTATAAGAGAAAGCCTTACCTCCTTATTTCAATAGGTCTATCTATCTCTCTAGATGTACACAATTTAATCTCTCAAGAATAAGATTCAAATCAAGTTGACAAACAATCAAGCATTTTTAAAACATTGAAGGAGAGGTCAAGTATTTAGATTTCAAGAAATTAAGATGGCATATATGATCAAGAGAATATGAATACATTCTACATCCTACATGACAACATCAACCCTTGCACAAATACTTCAAAGAAAGACTCATCACGGTATAACATATCTATTTAAACATTTCAATTCAAATCTAGCATGCACCATTAAAAGACAGGCTTTACACTTTCATTACATTTTAATTTCGATTTCAATTATAGGGTTAACTCTAAACCTATGTTTTTCCTTGTGAAAGCCCCTATTTCAAACATAATTTCTCTTCTTTTGTGTGTATGTTGTAGGTTTAGAAGCTATAATTGTATAATTAGGAAAAGTAAACAAATACAATTAGATCTAACGTTTGCAAGAGAAAAAAGAAGAGGAAATATTTGCCCCACATATCTATATCTAACAAATTTTTTATCAAACTTTTGGGATAGATTTTAAGAATCATTATATTTTAAAAAAAGTTAATTTTATCCACATCTAACATACTGAGGATAGGGTTGTCATGAGAATCCCTATCCCACATTGTTAGGCTTAGATTCCAACCATATGTTCTACTTATCTTAATCACTTCAGATTTGTGTTTATGTTTGTATATCAAATTTAAAATTATCAGTTCATGTCAATTTTTGTCAATTTTCCATCTTTAGCCCTAGATGTAGCATTCGACTTTACATCTAGCATTCAAATTTACATCTTTGCACTATCCATTTTAACCTAAACAAGAAGGGAGTAGAGTCCAATTATCATTTAACCCTCTTGTTTGTACAATTGAGGTTGAATGTATTCAACTCATTTTTCCCTAATTTAATGCTTTTGTGAAATAGTTTTAGCTCCTAGTTTGCATGCTTAAGTTTGGGAGCCTCTATTTCACCACATTACATTTTGGTGAACTTAACATAGTGCTTGCATTAATTTTTGTTTTTTATCTTAGGTCTAACTTATATGCATTTAACTAATTCACATTTGCAATCATTTCTAAAATGCATCACTTAGAGGTCTAGTTAACAAAAACACTAATCTATTTTAATTAAACTGACTTGTTGGTTGCATAATTTCTAATTTATATGCTCCAATATGATTGTATTCCATATTATTTTCAGATTTAGAAGATTTAATATTCATTTATTTAGTTCATATTTCTTAATTAATTGGTTAATCAATCATTTTATTGAAAAATTGCATTTCTTAATCATACATTTTACTTACATTTTCAATTACATAAGAGGCAAATTGTGAGTATAAATTCCTTTCATTATCTTTACCATCTTTATGTATGATTTTCACTACCCTTTCACCTACATCTAGTATCCCATGAGAGGAAGTTATAGACTTCTGGCTTCCCTATGCTTAGACAATAAGGGGTGTGACGGTGAGTTTAATAACCTATTCTATGGGAACTTGGGTGAATCCTCATCTCTACACAAGACATACCTAATATTATGGACAACCATTCTCCTCACACTTCTCATTATGAGGATGACTCATTCACTCAAGTAACTATTGAGAAATTGACTAATCTTGACCATGACTTGAATAAGATTCAACAAGGGAGGTATGGACAAGGTTGTTGATGACGTTTGTATTGATTCCACAATTGGGTCGATTTTCCACCAGGGATTTCTGACAAGTTTTTGAGGATTTTTTTGTTTGGATTTTTATCCAAACTCAACGATTTTTCATAGAGAGTGCATTTCATAATTTTGAGTCTGGATTTTCATCCAAGTTGAGGTTGATTTTCCACCAGTGGGGTATTTTTAGGTGATGGATTATTTTTTGAGTGGAATTTTCATTCCAGACTTGTATCAATTTTCCCCTAGCCCATTTTAGTGAATTTTGATGAGGATTTTTGTCCACATTGAAATTGATTTTCCCTTGTGAAGAAAATTTTGACATTTTAAATGATTTTAATGGGAATTTTTTAATCCCTACTCAAATCGATTTTCAATTATGGCTAAATGTTTGACTTGAATTGAAATATTTTAATAAATGAGCCCTATTTTAATTGGTTTTAAATGATGATTGATGATTATTTAAAATTTAAAAAACAAAATTAAATAATTTGCAATGAGCATTTAATGTTTTTACCCTTCTAGAAGCAAGTTAGTTTCACCCAAGCAAGTATAAGAGAAAGTGTTTTATCCCACACTGTTTGCGTGGTGAAATTTGATGATGAAAGCAAGTATAAGAGATGAGTCTCCAACAATATTTTATTATTAAGTTTTCTAGGTATCTCCGTGTTTGACGATTTTTCTCTCTTATTGGCAAATTTTGGTGAAGTGTTTTGGTAAAACAATTGATTGAGGATTCTTTTCTCCTCCGTTTTTTCCATCTTAGCAACCTTTTGGAGGCTGCCATTAATTTTTTAATGCCACAATTTTCCATGTTTGCCAATTTTTCCAAGTTTGGCAATTTTTGTGACGATGGCGATTTTTGGTGATTGAAGAATTTTGGCGATTTTCCTTCTCTCTGCCATTATTGCTTGTTGTTCCTAGATCTTATTTGCAGATTTTTGGTAGATTGAGGTGCATTGAAGACCATTTTCAGAATTGAGAAGGATGGCTCCATAGCTGGAAAATATGATTTTGATTTGGCAAGTGTTTGTGCCATTATTTTGGTGAATTCCCTTCACACTTGGTGGTTGCCATTATTCCTACTTGTTGATGTTCTGCAGAAATGGATTTATCCTCCATTATTGCCATTGGTTCGACCTCCATAGCTGGTTGGAAAATAAATATTCAAACTTATATCTTGTTCCCAGCTAATTTGTGCCTTAGGCGATTTTATCCGAAGGGCTAATTGGAGGCATTCTCAATAATTTTTCAGAGTTACCTTCCATTGTTGCAGATCTAAAACTCCATTGTAGGGGGTTGTCCTCAAAAAATAAGTTTTTCCAGCCACCTACCTACCTTGCAATTACACTTGGGAAGCATTCTTCCTTCATTCTAAAGTTTATTTTTGAGTATTTTATCATTCCTAAGGGTGCTGGTAAGTTTGAAAACTTCATTTTTGGATTCATCTTCCGACTAAGTTTTCATTTCCAGCCCCAAATACATGCTCAAATTTTCCTATGTTTGCCTTGGAAGGTTGATTCGCATCAAATTTGTGCATATCTAGGTGATTGCAACATGTTTTAAAAGATTAATTTTCAGGTTGTCTTCAGAATTTGTTGACCTCCATTGTTGACTGTAGAATGTGTCCTCAGACATACTTTGTGTGAAAACACAATCTTTAAAACCTTTCCTTAGTCACCGTTGATCCCGTATACTCCTTTTCACTTTAGTTTACACAATTTCTAATTATAATGGGGTGTTAATGACTTTCATTAGGGTTTCATACCCTAACGTTGTCACATTTAGAATCTAGTTAAGATCTACCAAGAGTGTGAACTATTTTCTTGACTTCAATCTCTAATTAGCTTAAAATATTTAGGAAGCCAAGAATTTTATTAAGAATACTTTTATTTTCCTAAGTTCTAACTTCAAGCTTTGTATAGGGGCAATGTTGAAGTCTAGATTTAAGGAAAGAAAAGAAAAACAAAAGATATTGGAGACTAGATTCTATCCAAAGCCCAAGTTATCATCCATATGGAAGGAGATTACGGATACAAAACTGTATTTCCTGAACCTAAACCTGATGCAGCAGTGGATGTTCAGAGTCGTAAATTAGATTCCTTCCCCAACATATGTAAACATTATAAAGAGTGGTATTTTTCATGCCACTGGATTTCCACAGTCCATAGAATGTAGTGAGCTTATCCTGGAGTATGCACGATGTTATGATCTTAGCTTGCGAATGACCAAGACTCGCATTGTTATTGCCTACCTTGCTAAGGATGCGATTACTGAGGTGTTCAAAATTCCACGTGGAGAAGATATGAAGGCTCCAACTAAGGATGAATATAAAGAGTGGTACACAAAGAAGATGGATGCATGTAAGAGTATGATAAACAAAGAGTGGATGTTTGAGCCTAGGCTTCATCATTCCAAGGCTCTGAAGACACTCATGTGCACAGACTTCAAAGAGGAGTATAGTGACTTAGTATTCCTGCTCAACAGAGTGATGGGGATGTCCCAGGGTGCAATATTTGATGGATGGATGTTCAATTTTATCCAGGATTGTCTTAGAGGGACATTGATAAATTGGTCAAGAATCAGAAGTGTCAATCTAGACTTTTAGCTAAGGAATGTAGAGCAGTCCAAGTCATTCGACATGAATTCCTACTTGGTATATCTGCTTGCACGGTTTGTTTCATACAAAGGATTGATATGCAAAGGTGAAGTCGGGAATGGAAAAGGACAATTCAGGAGTCATGAGTGCTACCACCAGCTGAACATGTATAGAATTGAAGATTATAAGAGAGTGAATAACGTATTCACAATCTACATCATGCAGATACTGCAAGGTTGAATCCACGTAAGATTGTCCAAGGAGGAAACAAAGCTAATAGAAAAATATGGATTGTGGTATATTCAGTTTCCCACTTTCCTGTACCTTAGGATTCATGGGTTTTAATTCAAACATTGCAGGATTCCTAGGTATCCGTCTGACGGAATGATCTTGTTGGAAGTAGTTAGACAACTTTGAGAGTTTAATTCCATTCAGAGAGAGAAGCATAGCATAGGCATGACATTCCCTATTTCAGTTGGGAAGACATTAGAGGTTTTCCAGTCTGCCTTAGCCGCCAACAGTGCAAGTGAGGATCTTGCATTCTATCAATTTACAATCCCCAAGAAAAGAGAAATATTTGATCTCGATAAAAAAGTTTGAAGGATCAGGGTGGAGAAGTTCATCCACAAGGTGGACATAGAAGATTGTTGGTCTGACCTAATGGACGAGCAAGCAGTGAAGAGACGAATGTGGTCCAAAATGTCAGTGGATTTCATGAGGAAGTGTGCAATTTTCCTCATTCCTGAGCAGGTGTTAGATGACATGGATCATACACATCCACAGTATGAGATTGATCTGAATGTGTAAGCAGGAAAAGCGGGTCGATAGAACTCAAAATGTGAAAAACGGAGCTCTAGGAGCCTTGCTCACACACCCACAGGACTTCTTGGTGCAAGTTATGGAGTCATGAAGGATGACTCAACTTCCCAAGGATGGTTCCATGGTTCTCTATCTCACAAGGTCCCTCAAACCAATGTTTTTGCTCTCAGATCACTGAGCAAAATGGTTTAGGGATGACAAATGCAAGAATGAGGGATGCTTTGGTTGATTTTATGATAAAATGCACCCTAAGCTATACATGATCCTATAAATGCAATAAATTAGTTATAAGATGACAAGGTTAGTAAACAAGACTATCCTAGCATACTATATTAGTCTATGATTGAGCTAAATGATAAAGAAAGTATTATAAACATGCATATTTAGACTATTTCCTATTGAAAAGAGAGGATAAATGATGAGCATAAAATGATATATGAAAGCTTGAATGGATTTTAGTATAACTATGATGCTACAAACTTGGATCCTTTTTTTTTATGGAGGGATGAGAGCTCTATTTATAGCAAAAATAAGGCAATGGATGGCCAGGATTGAAAGGTTTAATCAAGGGTTGAGTTTGAAAGTTGGGAATCCATGTTTGCAATTGGCACCAATGAAATGGTGACAAATGTCAACATAGGGTTGGGTTGAGAGAAGGGGTTGGAGACATTAAATGCATGAGAAGACCTCATGGTTATCTAGAGGGTAAGGGTCAAGCTTAAGTTAAGATTACCCATTGGATTAAGAGTTCATCCAATGATAAACTCTTGTGCAAATGATTAAGGGATAACCATAGTCAAAGGAATGAATGCTTGATGAGACCCTTGGGTTACATGGAGGTTGAGTTAAAAGAAATTCTTTAATCATGCTAAAGGGTTGAGTTAACCATTAATGGTTTGGAAGACTTTGGAAAATTAAGTGGTTGAAGCCTTTAAAGGTTTTCAAAGACTTTGAGGATTTGAGAAGTGACCTCCCCTTGCTTAGGGATGTGACAAAGTTTAGGAGATGGGTTAGGGTAATTGGAAGCAATTAGAAGAGTCTAGAAGGGGGTTAGGGATAGGGTTTAGGAGGAGGTGTAGGATTTTGTAAGTGGATGGAGAGATAATAGGATTTAATTAAAATAAATTGCTTTATTTTAATTTGGTTGTAATTAAATAAATTAGATTTATTTAAATTTGGATAACTATTTTAATTAAATTTGAATTTAATTAAAAAGTGGGTAGGGGCTTTAATTGAATAAAATGAATTATCCTATTAAATGGTATAGTGAATTTAATTAAGTATTTTACTTAATTAAATAGAGGAATGCGGATAATTTAATTAAATTGGATTTAATTTAAACACAGAAATGAACATAAAATATTGATTTAGGAATATGGTCATTTTTATACGTCTACATTTTGCCCCTCTTTGAAGTGATGTGTGTGCATATGTTATTTCAAAGAAAATGGTGTGTCGTTGCGATTTTATGATCAATGTCACTTTTATGATTTTCAAGTTGTGCCCCAGATTTGATGTGTGATGCCCCATATTCGATAATTGATGGTGATGCCGCCTCGGGAGATGAATCAATTTTTTAAATTTTTTTGATTTGATTGGATGTTTTGTGTTTGGTGTGTATGATTGTGGCTATGTGAAAGAGTTAAATTGATTCATCTCCCGATAATTTACATGTGTTAGGGTATAAGGGAGACCACGAGCAAATTACATGTCCATTTCCCTAACTCTAATTTCATTTTTCTCCTATAAAAGGGGAAAAGTGCTTTGATTTGATTCATTTGTGCATTGTTGACTTTGGAGAAAGAGATTTTGGAGAGAAGTCAAAATGCCCATTCCGTATTCCAAGCATCATTTTGAGCGCATTCGGAGGTACCGGAGACCTGCCGCATACGGATCACCAGTAAGTCAACGGTTTTGACCCTTTTTTGATTTTTTATTTTGTCATTTTTGGTCAGTTTTTTATTTTTGAAATTCAGTTTTATTGGTCTAGCGCGTAAAAGTCGTAATTTAGCGCATACGATAATTTAGGTAGCGCATAGCGTTTGAATTTAGGGCTGCATCCGAAACAAATAGGGTAGCGCATAAAAGTTCTAAGTTAGCGCATGGCAGTAGAGTAGCGCATTTTGAACATAGGGTAGTGCATCAAGTCAACAGGGTAGCGCATAAGTTAGACCTAGCGCATAGGGGTCACAGGGGTTCACATGGGTAAGGGGATTTAGCGCGTAGGATAGACCTACAACATAGGGTCAAATAGGTAGCATCAGCATGATGTAGGTTAGCGCATAAATAGGTTTTAGTGCATAGGGTAGGTTGGGTGAAACATGGAGGAAAAAGGATAGCATGTAGAGTTAGTCTAGCACATAGGGTAAATAGATTAGCATGTGGGGAAAATAGCTTAGCACATGGGTGTATTTTAGCACGGGGAGAATCTGTTTTAGCGCATCAGGAAAAATTTTGTGAGAGGGGGTGATTTGTGAATGAGAAAAATTGATAGGATAAAGCTAGTTTTGTCAGGATAGGTGTCATTGGTGTGTTGCTATGTTTTGTTGTCATGGTTTTTATTGATTTGTCCAATATGAGTGTTGATATAACTTGTTTTGATTTGTGATATGTCAAGTTACGCATAGATATTAATGTGTTGATTTGATCAAAGTATGATTTGTTTGCACACTGTGTTTCAAGTTCATTATGTGGAGCCTGATTTGTGTTACAAGCTGATATGGGTTGGAAACTTGAGTTGTTTTACAAGCTGATATGGGTGGGAAACTTGAGTTGTTTTACAAGTTTATGTGATTTGGAGACTTGAGTTGTTTTACAAGTTTTGATATGGTTTTTGATAACTTGAGTTGTTTTACAAGCTGATATGAAATGATAGGATGTTGAACTTGATGTAGATGAGTAAATTGTTTCATGTTGTTGATGTGATTTTGATTTTGATATTTTGTTTTGATGTGGAAACTGATATTGAACTTGTTTTGCTAGTTGACAGGAGCGATTGGGCATGGTTCAGTCGCGTGAGTGATTTCCTAGGCCTTGGACTTTGATACCACGATTGACACAGGCCGACCTGGACATTATCGAGAGATGCGGTCTTACGTCCTTGTTGGATATGCCTCAGTTCATTGTGAACCAGGGGTTACTTATAGTGCTCGTAGAGAGGTGGCACAACGACACGAACACCTTCCACTTTGCCACGGGTGAGATGACAGTCACGCCAGAGGACTGTTACAAGATTCTGTGCATACCAGTAGTAGGTTCACTACTACCTTATGAGAAGTCAGAGGAGGGCGATACAGAGGCACTTCGCCGCATATTCCATGATATGATAGTATGTGGATATGAGATCCCTTGGCAAGAGTTCCTGGACTTGGATTATGCACCGCTTCCATCAGTACTGGCAGGGTTTATAGGTGGCTTTCTATGTCCCGACCATAGGTCGAAGGGACTATCTATGGGATGGGGGCTGGTGTTAGAGGATATGGTGACACAGGGCCACAGGTTTGCATGGGGATCAGCTATGCTAGCCCATCTGTACAGGGATTTACACGAGGTGGTATACCTGGGTTACGACAGTTTGTCAGCTGGCGTGACGCTCCTATAGGTATGGTGCCAGGAGCACATTCCAACAGCCAGGCCATTAGCAAATAGAGATAGGCCCATTGGACATGCCTATGCCTATGGTTACAGGGGTCTAGTTGTCCAGCGGAAGTTGGGCAAACTAAAACATTGGAGGAGAGTGCTGGATGACATTGATACAGTCACTTGGTGACCGTATACAGGGTGCGAGGTATGGGCAGAGGATGGGCTAGAGATGCCCTATGTTTTTATGACGAGATACCTAATCGGGAGGACCCCATTCATGGTTGAGAGGTTCGTGGTCACCTGAGTTTTGCGACAGTTTGGTCGACAACAGGGTATACCTCAGGGGGCCTGTTTGTATGCATGTCGGAGGCAGGACATAGCAGACTGGGGTCTGACTATTGATAGTGCGGTGGCTATGGAGGAGTTTGTCAGTTTGGCGGGTCAGATATGGGATTATGCCCCGAAGATTTTGGATGTGAGCATGACAGACGAGTTTGCCAGATTGTTCGCCGCGCGGGCAGTGGCAAGGATATCAGATCCAGAGGAGATGTGGCCTTCATTTGATGATGATGATGATGACAAGGGAGGTGGAGATGATGAGGATGATGGAGATGGTGGAGGAGGACAATGAGGGAGAGGAGATTGGGGGAGGAGAGGAGATAGAGGTTTGGAGAGAGCAGTTAGATGGGCGGTGATGGATAGAGGGAGAGGCAGATTGGCCATTGGAGTTGGTGGAGAGGGGAGGGTGGGGGAGGTTCTAGCTACAGTGGGGGGGACTGACGAGGCGATACGGCCAGCTCAGAGGGGGAGGACGGATGTGCTCCCACCTCCAGCACTGAGGACAGGAAAAGGGAGAGGGGATACCCCTGTACAGGTACCCCTACGGGTTTGGATCCCCACTCATGTTGAGGATGCACAGATTAGGACCCTACAGGTGACGGTACAGCAGTTGCAGGCACAGTTATTGACATATCAGCGGCAAATTGTGCAGTTGACTACTAAGCGAGACATGGAGATAGAGCGGCGGGGTCAAGCGAAGGAGCTTGCAGCATGCGTGCAGAGAGCAGCGACGGGTGGTTCGATGAGAGACACCCTGAGAGAGCTATCTTTGAGAGCTCAAGAGGCAGAGTACTACCATCGTCACTATGAGGTTGCAGTACCCAGGGATCGTCGAGTACAGAGCTTTACACAATCGAGATCCAGTCGATCTCGAGATATTGGGTCGTGGTCAGAGAGCCGAGGTGTGACAGGGCCATCGAGACATGATCCCCCTAGAGATCTAGGGGTGGGGACTTCTGGAGCGAGACCATCTCCGTCAGGGGATAGCCATACTTGAGAGACATTGTCTCCATTGTATTTTTTATCATTGTATTCTTTGTACTGGGCACAGATATGACAAATTTTGTACATTTTGATCATTTTTGAGATATATATATACGACATCATTGTCTTTGATCATGTGGTGTGTTACATGGATGTATGTGCTATGCGTTCTTTTCTTTACTTTATGGTGATGCAATGCTTAAATATATGATATAATGTATGATGCAGGATGTATGCGTTGATATGTTGTGAGATGTATCTTCAAAATGAGATGTATGATAATGATATGCTGTGAGATGTATTTTGAAAATGAGATGTATGATAATGATATGCTGTGAGATGTATCCTGAAAATGAGATGTATGATAATGATATGGTGTGAGATGTATCTTGAAAATGAGATGTATGATAATGATATGCAAGTAATTGTGAAATGATATGCAATTAATTGTAAAATTATATGCAACTAATTGTAAAATGATATGCAACTAATTGTTTTTGGAGCATCCTCATTCTGTATTTGCCATCCTGATATAACCATATGTTATTTGCTTTTGAGATAAGTGTCATCATTGAGCATTGATTTGATTTTGGGATATGTTGAAAATTTATACAAGCATAATGGTATATTTGAACCATAATGACCTGAGAAAAATTTACATGATGTTTGATTTTGCAAGATAGCACAAGTGTCAAGGTATAATTGAACCAAGATGACCAAAGTGCAGATTGCATATAAATAGACAAGATTAAATCATTTGTATGCATGAAGTGGAATCATGCCTTCAGTGATATTCGATGTATCACGTCTCGAGGCAAGTATTCACACAGTACAAGTGATTGCCTCCCAGACAGAAGACTAAGAAAATATTGGAGTTTCCCCATAATCTCTAGCTTTGAAGCATTTAGTGAGAAAAGGCAGAGAATCCAATAATTTTAAAAAGTTCAAAATGCAAAAATAGTCAAGATTTTATGCGATAATGCAACATTTAGTACTTCAGAAAATCATCCATCCTTGGTATTTCTGTGATTCTTTGTTTTGTTTTGCGATGAAGTGTAGTTTTGGTTGTTTGGATGTAATGTTTCTAAGTTTTGCAAATAGTTTTGATGTCTTGAAAGTGTTGCAAATTTTGACAATTTATTGCCCCTAGCTGAGTGTTCCTCTTGACGTGAATATGTACAGTGATTTCCAAGCCATGGTGGAAGGTGGTAAGAGGATATATAGATAGACCAGGATAGTGACTATGCTAAGTATGTCCTGAATGGATTTTTGTTAAGTGTCGAGCAATGGCCGATAGTGTTTTTATGGTGAAAAGAAGAATGTGGATATAGATAGAGGAGCCGGTTTTTTTTTTTTGTTTTTTTTTTTTGATTTAGTTTGGCTTTTTCCGTGCATTAGACTACTCAAGTGTAGTATTTCTTTAGATGAATGTTGTTAGTTGGTTCTTCGAGCATGTCTCCTTCTGAGGTTGTTAGCTGATAGGCACCTAATCCATAGACTAATATGATGACATAGGGACCCAACCAGTTAGGTTCAAACTTCCCTTTCTTTTCTCGATCTTGATGATTTCTTGGATTTTCTTTGAGGACTAGGTCACCAACTTTGAAGTTGCGAGGATGACCTTGTGATTGTAGCTCCTGCACATGCGTTGCTTATATGCTTTGAGATGAGTGTAAGCATGTTGATGTCTTTCATCTAATAGTTCAAGTTCTTGCAGTCGGTTAACTCGATACTCTTCATCGAGGATTAAACCTTTTAAGAGACTCTAAGAGATGGGATTTCTACCTCCAGGGACATACCAATGAGTATGGTGTTGCTCCTGTAGGCGTACAGATGTTGATTCTGTATGCCCAAAGTGCTGGATTAAGTTGTACATGCCAATCTTTGCCTGCATCATTCACTGTTTTCTTGAGAATCTTCAGTATTGTTTTGTTGGATGCTTCTGCTTGACCATTTCCCTATGGGTAGTATGGTGTAGAGAACCGATGTTGGATTTTGAACTTTTCACATAGTTCTTGTACATCTTGGTTTTTGAAAGGTTGTCCATTATCTATGATGATTGAACTTGGAATACCATATCTGCAGATCAGATAATTTAGGATAAAAGAGGCAATCTGTTTTCCAGTTACTGTGGTCATGGGAACTGCTTCTATCCATTTGGTAAAGTATTCTGTAGTGGTTATAATGAACTTGTGTCCATTTGAAGATGAAGGATGAATTTTGCCGACCAAGTCTAATCCCCACTGACAAAAGGGCTAGGATGTTGTAAATGGTTGTAGTTCATGTGCTGGTGCATGTATCAGATTGCCATGGATCTGGCATTTAGGACACGTTTTTGCAAAGTGATAAGAGTCTTTTTCCATTGTCGGCCAGTAATATCCCATTCTCAAAAGCTATTTAGCAAGAGTAGTACCACTTGAATGTGTGGCACAAATACCTTCATGAAGTTCATGTAAAATGGAGTCAGATTCATTACGTTCAAGGCAATGAAGAAGAGTACCATCTAGACCTCAACGGTACAAAGTATCAGTGGTGAGGGTATAACGGGCGGCTTGCCAGATAAAGTTACGTTTTTTGTTTTGGGATAGGTCAATGGGTAAGATGTTGTTCTTGAGATAATCATATATCGGTCCATACAAAGGAGAATCCGAACTAGTTAAGGCATAGATGACATGGGATTCAAAGTGGTCATAGGCTGGGGAGAACAGTTGCTCTACCAGAAACTCGTAATGACTCTGTTGCTCTGGAATTCGTAGTAATGAAGCGATAGTAGCCATGGCATCGGCTGCTTTGTTGTTCAACCTTGGTATTTGTTCGAAGGTGATGTGGACAAAATACTGTTTGAAGTCATCCACCATTTGTTTGTAGGGTAGCAGCTTATCATCTTTTGTCTGATAGTCATTGTTGATTTGATTGATGACTAGTTGTGAGTCCCCGTAGACCATTAACTCTATGATTTTCCATTCTACGGCCATTTTGATGCCTATATCCAATGCCTCATATTCAGCCACATTATTTGTGCATGGGAACATAAGCCTATATGACCTTAGTATAATGTGTTCTTCAGGAGTGATGAAAAGAATGCCAGCACTTGAACCATGTTGTGTGTAGGATCCGTCAAAGTATAGAGTCCATTGGTTGGTAGAAAGAGCAAGAACGTCCCTGTCTGGAAATTCAATCTCCATAGTTTGTTTGCCTAGTAGTGGTGCTTTGGCTAGTTGATCTGCAATTGCTTGTCCTTTGATGGCTCGTCTTTCTTTGTATTGGATGTCGAATTCACTGAGAATCATGACCCATTTAGCCAATCGTCCATTAAGAGCTGCTTTGCTGAGTAGATATTTGAGAGGATCAATTTTTGCTACTAGCTTAATGGTGTGTGCTAGCATATAATGTCAAAACTTCTGAGATGCGAAGACCACTATTAGGAAAGCCTTTTCAATGAATGTATAGTTGAGTTCATAGCCATTCAATTTCCTACTAATGTAGTAGATGGCGTGTTCCTTTCCTTGTTGATTTTCTTGTGCCAATAGTGCCCCCAGCGATATATCTGTTGTTGAGATATATAGGATAAGTGGCTTTCCCACGACTGGTGGTACTAGAATTGGTGGATTCATTAGGTACTGTTAAATTTGATAAAAAGATTCTGCACACTTGGTCTCCCATTTGAATGACACATTTTTGTGTAGTAAATGATTGAATGGTAGACTTTTATCTGCTAGTTGAGCGACGAATCGCCTGATTGATTGAAGTCATCCTTGGAGAGATCTGAGTTGACTAATATTCTCTGGTGGTGGCATCTCCATAATGGCTTGTACCTTTGCTGGATCTACTTCAATACCTTTAGATGAGACTATGTAGCCTAGTAACTTGCCTGATGTAACCCCGAAGACACACTTCTTAGGGTTGAGCCGAACTTGGAATTTTTCCAATCGATCAAAGATCTTTTTGAGGATGTTGAGATGTTCTGCTCTAGTGAAGGATTTAGCTAGTAAATCATCCATGTAATCTTCCATAAATGTGGGCATCATGTCATGAAAGATTGTTGTCATTGCTCTTTGATAAGTAGCCCCTACATTCTTTAAGCCAAAAGGCATAACATTCCAACAGTACGTTCCCTAAGGATAGGTGAATGTATTTTTATCTTGGTCTTCATGGGCTATTTTGATCAGATTATAGCCTAAGAAACCGTCCATTAGTGAGAGCATTGCATGGCCCACTGTGAGGTCTACAATTATGTCAATACTGGGTAGAGGAAAGTCGTCTTTTGGACAAGCTTTGTTGACATCTCGAAAATCTTATAGATTCTGATACTGTTGTTTGGTTTTGATACTGGTACTATATTAGAAATCCATTCTGCATAGTCAATGGGTTGGATGAATCCGACATCTAATAGTTTCTTCAGTTCAGTTTTGACCATGAGTGCCACCTGTGGATTCATCTTTCATAGCTTTTGTTTGACTGGTTTAACTCCTAGAGAGATGGACAAGTGATGCATGATTAAGTGTGGATCTACTCCGGACATATTAGCATATGACCAAGCAAAGTTAATTTGCTATTCTATAAAGAAAATGATAAATGCTAATATTTCCTCCTCTGTCAGAGATTCTGCAAGGTGTATGTTTTTAACTGCTTCTATGGTACCAATGTTGATTGATTGAGTGGGCTCAATCAATATGGGTGATCACTCATGAAAGTGCTCAAGAAGAGTGTCAAGTCTCCCATCTTTAGGTGCCTTAAAAAGGTTTTCACCCTCAGATGCATCCTTTATTTTTACTTTTTTGTGATCTAGAGCTGCCATTGACTGGTTTTTAGCACCAGATCTTTTACTTGGTTCATTTTTGCGACTGAGAGACTTGGCACTCCCTGATTGGTAGACATCGTTACTTTGTTCACTGGTAGAGCCTATTTTTTGGGTTAATGGTACATAGGTAGTGGATAATAGATTCATCATCTAGGAAAATTGGTATATCATAGATTTCAGGTTCATCCAAGTTTATGAGGTCAGGAAAGACAAGTGGTAAGGAATCATTTGGTGGATCAAGTTCTGCTACTGTAAGTGTCAAGACAGAGGTTTCATCATGATGGTTCTTGGTTTTAAAGAATTCTAGGATTTCGTCGAGGTCTTCAATGGTATTATCCTCTGTATAGACTTGTTCATAATGCTTCTGTTCACTTTCTTTGGCGTCATAGATGTTCTGTGGTCCAAATTCAAGAGGTCTATCTTCTACATTATGTTCTTTCTAAAAAAGGGGTATGGTGTCAGTATTATTAGGGATATCTGTAGTAGCATTTGAGCAGGTACCCCACTCATAGTCATTGGAGTCAGTCTCTGAGGCATCATCCTAGATTCTATCAGTGCTGTGAACTGGTATGCTATATGGTGAAAACAAGTCTTTGATAATGGATACCATTTTGATAGTTTTTGTTGATTCGGTGTTAGATCCTGCTTCTACTTTATGTATTTGTTCATAAACTGTGCCTCCTCAGGGAGAAATAACAGTATCTTGAGATGATTTTATTTGTTCTTGAGATAGTGGTGTTTGAATATGAGCTACTGCTGTAGATATGGCCTTCTTATGGCTTAGAAGCTTTTCCTAATGTAACTTCTGTTCTTGATGTTCCTATGCCTTGTGGATTGTTTCTGTTGACTCAAATAGTGCTTCTTGCTAGGATTCTTCTTTGTATTTCCTCTTTACTTTCCATTGAGGTTTCGCAGTTATGCGTGGCGGCTTTCTTAATAAGAAAGTGAGCTTACAACCCAATCCTGGTTTGTCTCTACCAAGTTGTGAAGGAAGATCTATAGGTTCAGTGACTCCTTCTTTGCATTTCTCAATAGGTCCTTTACCGTCATATCCCATTTGTTGCATGATTAAGTATCCTTTTCCATATAGG
The DNA here is from genome assembly GCF_030272615.1 of Cryptomeria japonica. Taxonomy (NCBI): domain Eukaryota; kingdom Viridiplantae; phylum Streptophyta; class Pinopsida; order Cupressales; family Cupressaceae; genus Cryptomeria; species Cryptomeria japonica. The sequence goes on from NC_081409.1 coordinate 54,473,299, forward strand.
TGTGTAGGTAGAACAATGTCCAGAGCACCTGATCTATTATCTGCTTCCTCATCTTTGTATAACCAGCTAAGAATATCCTTATCTTCTGATTCATGTGCTAGAGTGCCCAATTGGATGAAGGTACCATCAAATTTGGTGATGGGCTGAGTGACCAGATGTGTTGATGTAGTAGGCAATCCATGAGATCTGGGTGATGTTGGTAATTTGGCCAAACATAAGGGCTCCAAAGAGTATTCTCCCATACCTTGGTCTTTGATTTGCATTTTCTGTTTGAAATCTCTAGATAATGAGTTGGGCTTTGCCATTTGTAGATCTGATGTTGAGGATCTCTGCTTTTCTCTATTATGAGGAACTAAACTATCCTGGGCTACCCCCATTGTGTTGCAATGTTGAAATGGATTGTGATCAGTAGATATGGAGATTTCTTGTCCATCATAAGGAAATTTGACACACTGGTGATACGTAGAAGGCACTGCTTGCATTTCATGTATCCAGGGTCGCCCTAATAATATATTGTAGGTGAGATCTATGTCTAAGACCTGACACATAGTATCCTTTTGTACTGGTCCCACTTGAATGGGTAACATCATGGTTCCTTTAGAGAATCTTTCCTCATCATCATATGCCTTTATGGTAATCTTCTTACGAGGATCAATAGACTCCTCTGAGAAGCCTAATGCACGGATAAGCTTTAAAGTACATATATTAAGTCCAGCTCCTCCATCTATTAAGACTCTTTTTACTCGGTATTTGTAAATGATGGCTTCGATATGGAGAGGATTGTTATGTGGATGACTCAAGGAATTATTGTCATGCTCTGAGAAGGTGAGGTTATGAGGTCTTGTCATATGGGTGACCATGGCTTGAAATTTGTCCGCATCTAGATTTTGAGGTACATTGGTTTCTAATAGCGCTTGTTCCAATATGTCTTTGTGTTTGGGTGATAGTTTCAGCAATTATAGTATAGATATCTGAGCTGGTGTTTTGTGTAGTTGGCTAACTAAGTCATATTGGATTTTTGGTGTAGTAGTTGTAGGCACAATATGTCCTTTTAAGACATATTTCTGAGTTCGGGTTGTCACATTGACAGATTCATGATCACGCTGATCTCGGATGGTGATGACATTTACTTGATGATCTTCAGCTGATATGTGATTTATGGTGTTGTTGTAGATATGGTTGATACGAGCTCCGCGTGGATCATTTGAGGTTGAAGCTCCATCTTTATTGTAATTTGGAAGAGGATTTTTAAAGGCTTTGTGGTCACCATTTGTTTTGAGACCATCTATCGTTAAGTCACCTTGATCAATCATGTCTTGCACAATGTTTTTCAATCTCATGCAATCGTTCGTCTGATGACCCCTGTTACGATGGAAATCACAATAGTGCAAATCATTCCACCAAGGTGGTTTGATTTGGGGTTCATAGTTGCTGATTGCAGGCAAGGAGAGAATTTTGTTTGCTAGAAGTTCTTTTAATGCTGATTCTAATGATTGCCCTAGTGGTGTGAAGACACGCTTTTGGAAATTGTTCGTGTTGTTGTGTGAACTGTTGTTAGGTCCTGGATTCGTGTTTTTTGTGTTGAGTTGTCCTTGATTGGTGTTTGATGCATATGTGTTAACATTTGAATTAGCATTTTTAGGATTTTTCGTAGTCTGAGGATTTCCGGATAATGCAAGCACTGGTTGCTTAGATTTGGGATCATGTGATTCATTGTTGCCTTCAGTTTTATTTCGAGTCCAGAATCGAGATTTGTCCAAGTTGTTGTTGTTCTGGTTATTATAATTTGATGAGTTTATTCCTTCCTTGAAGAATTTGAGTGTTCCCTTTTTGACACACGCTTCCTCTACTTGAATGCCATTTTCAATCAATTTAGTGAAAGACGGTATGCATTGGAGTTTTAGCCTGTAACTCATTTCACCATTCAAGTTGTCAATGAAGATTTCCATTTTCTCCTTTTCGGGAATATCTCAAGGATATCGTGATACCATACGTCGCCAGCATTGAAGGAATATCATGAATGTTTCATTGTTCTTTTGTTTAGTGTTGCAGACATCTAGCATGGTTATAGCATGTTGGATGTTATAGGAGTATTGGGTTATGAATTTGTTAAACAATTCATCAAACGATCTGACAGGTGGTGTAATTTTGGATAACCATTCCATTGTTTGCCCTCCCAAGCTTCTTGGGAATAACCTCATCAGATAGGTGTCATCATGAGAAAACTCAACACTCATGGTATAGAATTCTCTGACATGATCACGGGGATCACTTTTTCCATCATACTTGTCAAATTTAGGCACATCTGAGTTTGGAGGAAAAGGGATCATGTGCAATCTCCTGTCGAAAGGATAAGGACAGATTTCGTTTAAAGAGTACCATACTATTGTCCCTTGTTGCATGTCCTGCATTTGCCTTTGTAACATTTGCATTTGTTGAGTAAGGGCAGCCAAAGGTACATTGTCTTTCTGAGGGAAAAGTTCTTCCCTTGTATTGATCCTGGGTTGGAACGATGTTTGGAATGGTATGTTTTGCTTGGGAATGTATTGTCTTGGTGTATGTTGCTCTGGTATGTTTTGATCCGAGATGTTTTGCATTGGTGTATTTTGTTCTGGTATTTTATGATCCAAGATGTTTTGCATTGGTGTATTTTGTTCTGGTATGTTTTGATCCGGGATGTTTTGTTCAGGGTCGCAGATTTCCCTTTCTCGCTGTCATTCTTGATATTCATAATGCTGAGGGTGTGTCCTAAACATATCTGCGTCAAGGTTTTCAGGGAGTTTTACTCCTTTACTTGTGAGCATGAGCAAATATTTTTCTTTGTCATTTTCCATAAGCCTTTCTACAATCTTTTGGAATGAAGCATTTTCCTGACATTCCTGAAGAAGCGCTTCAGAAATTTCAGTATCCTCTAGGTGTGGACCCTCAAAAGGATTTGACAACCTTCGATTCATACTAGACTCCACATGTGTCTTGCTCTATTGGTTTTGTTGAGAGTGAGTAACAGGTATTTTAGTAGAAACTTTCAGTGACGAAGGGGACAAAATCCTCTTTGATGTGTCGCTCAGGGGTCGGTGGTTCTGGTCAGGGTGTGTTATAAGTGATACACTCATCCGGTAAGAATGTCGGATTGATCCTTCCTCCACGGTTTATGATTTGATTAAAAGAAGACTTTTGACAATATGTCCTAGTTTTTAAAGGTTCTTTGTCAAATTCATTGGATTTGTTTTGGATATAACGTTTGATGTGATGAAGGAATACTCGATGAGATTTGAAGAGTTGATGATTGATGTATAAAAACTTATTTCTCTTGATGAATTTGGAAAAACTAGGTTGTTGTTTCTTCAACGTGATGTTACGATAAAGGTTCTTTCTTCTCAGAATATGGGGATTAGTCATGCATGAGTGATCAATGATTTCCTTTGATTTGTTTGGATTCAGTTGATCTTGTTTTAAAAATTTCAAGTCTTACTTTATCAAATGAAGGTTTAGATTCCCCTTCACAACAAAGTGTGCCAAATGATATGGATAAAAGCCTCCTGATATGGAGACTTGATTTGACAACCTGATATTGTTTAAAACAAGTGTTTTTGAGATGAAATCTGTAAGGTGGTAAAGGATTTTGTTGATACTTATGATGAGGTTTCCAGATTATGATAAAATAGATATGTTTTACTGTGCGATCAGTTTTGGATTTTTACAACGTTTGTTTTGACACAAATTTGGTTCAAGAAATAGCTTTTAAAGTCTTGTTTTCGCTACTCCGCTTTGATGAAAAATGTTGCTGATGAAAAGAGGCTTCTGAAAATGTTTTCAAAATTTTTTAAAATTCCTCACTGTTTTTCCCCCTGTCTATATATTTTTGGTCATGCCCTAAAACAAAGACGAAATGCACTACCAAAATTACTCCATGCGCTAAAAGAATGACCACATGCACTAGGCTGCCCCCAGACACACGCTAAAGTTTTGACTATTCAAAATTTGTTTTCTGCCTGTTTGAAAAGTTACGCACTAATCTGGGTCTATGACGCGCTAACTGTTAAACCTGATGCGCTAATGTTTGGTTTTCACGCACTAAGCTGATGCTTCAACACGCTAGACTATTTTTTTGATGCACTAAATGTTTTAACACTGTTTAGGACTTGGGATAAAATACTACTGTTTGGAACAGACGTGCTAACTGGATGGTTTGATGCACTAACTGAAATACCCTACGCGCTAAGGAGTTGTCCTCACGTGCTAATCTGCCCTGTTTTTTCCTTCCGTTGGTTTTTTGCAAATTTGGGTTTGATTGAGTTTTTCAACTTAGATGGATGATTTTCTGAAGTAATAAATGCAAGCACAACATAAAAAGTACAACCATTTTGCCTAATCTAACAAAAAGTGTATGTTCTGCGAGGATGTGTTCAAATCCCCAATGTTTCAACAGGTTTGGATACGAATAATACACTTTAGAAAGACTCTTTATTCAAAGGTCATAAATAACATCATAGCCCACTAGTCTTGATACTTCGTCAGCTCAAACAGCCATGTCACCCCCTAGAGGGCACCCGTTTTTTTGCCTTTTTTCAGAAATTAACCTAAAGTGAATTGCTTCACAGTTGAGTAGTTATCTTGGGAGATATATGGTGAGTAATCTTGGGCACAAATTCTTTCCCACCCTTGCACTTTGATGTTACAAATGTTTGGTTACTGACTCGGTTCAAAGTTTCTATTTCTATGGCTCATAATCAAGCTTCCTGTTCGGCTGTTAGTGATAAACTCCCTCACGAGGCTTCCCAACCTTTAGAACAAAGGCTTTACATATCTCAAGGATACTGGGGGAAGGCTAATTGCTGCGCACAACCATTGAAAAGGACTTTTGTCACTTTTCACTTTTGATTATAGTGGGTTGGAATACTTGGCATCAAAGCCGTTTCCCACTTAGGTCATTCCCTTCACACCGGCCATAAACGGATTTAAGAGTTAATTTCAACTCCTCGAGAAGGCAGGTCTGCTAAAGGATGTAAATGCTTGAAGGAAAGAAAGCTTTTTAAGAGAGGTCTGGCTTTTTGATCACCTAGTTAAGGGGAGAGCATATACCTTCCTCTTTCGATACATGGCAATCAAATTTCTTTTTAAATCTTCAATTCAGTGATTTGCTAACCTCTACTTGGAGATGTTTCTCTAAGAAAAGCATGGTGTTCCTTTTAATTTCTCACAGCAATGATTATTTAATCTAGTGAAAGAATGTGGCCAACAAAGCAAAAATTATCGATGTGGTCAACAAAAGAAAATAAAAAAAAGGGGAATAGCTTCCCTCTTTTGATTTTGAACAAAACTTTATAAATGAGGTTCTTTCCTTTGCAAAATTTTAAAATGAATCCTTTTATACACCAAAGGATGGTGAGGTTCTTTTTAGAGCTATGTTTGCAAAAAGAAAGTTTGTATTGTTTTTTTTTAGAGCCTAAAATAAAGGTTTTCTCCTATGAAAGCAAGAAAATTTCTGATAGTGGTTATTTTTATAGCCTAAAAACAAGGTGAGTTCAATTTTAGGAAATGAAAATCAAATTTTAAACTAACATAGGTAAGCTATTAAAAAATCTAACTATCTTGATCCTAAGACGAAGCTCCCATCTACAATAAAGTTGTTAGAAACCTGCAAAATAACTAGTGAAAAGATGTTAGGTATCTCGGTGGACTTCCACAAGTCTAATTTCTAACTTTCGGTTACAATTTTTGTTTTTCTTATTTCTATCTGTGATGCGCTATAGAACAAACTGTACGCACTACAAAATCACAGTAATGCACTAAGATAAATCAGTGATGTGCTATACTGTCTTCGGGATGTGCTACTCTATGTTCCAGAGACGCTGCTCTATTTTTCTTCCACGCCAAAACCTACAGGAAAAATTAGTATTCTGATGCGCTAATAAACAGACTCGAAGCGCTAGATGATGGACTCAACGCGTTGAACAGTGAACTGAATGCGCTAGGCTGTTAACCGGATGCACTAAATAGTTAACTCAACACGCTAATTCATTTTTCCCGCATACCTGCAAAAGGGGTTAAATAAAAAAAATGATTTGATACATGGGGTAGGCCTCCATGGTGGGTGCCAAAAATGTATGCAGGAAAAGCGGGTCGATAGAACTCAAAATGCAAAAAATGGAGCTCTAGGAGCCTTGCTCACACACCCACAGGACTTCTTGGTGCAAGTTATGGAGTCATGAAGGATGACTCAACTTCCCAAGGATGGTTCCATGGTTCTCTATCTCACAAGGTCCCTCAAACCAATGTTTTTGCTCTCAAATCATTGAGCAAAATGGTTTAGGGATGACAAATGCAAGAACGAGGGATGCTTTGGTTGATTTTATGATAAAATGCATCCTAAGCTATACAGGATCCTATAAATGCAACAAACTAGTTATAAGATGATAAGGATAGTAAACAAGACTATCCTAGCATACTATATTAGTCTATGATTGAGCTAAATGATAAAGAAAGTATTCTAAACATGCATATTTAGACTATTTCCTATTTAAAAGAGAGGCTAAATGATGAGCATAAAATGATATATGAAAGCTTGAATGGATTTTAGTATAAGTATGATACTACAAACTTGGATCATTTTTTTTTATGGAGGGATGAGAGCTCTATTTATAACAAAAATAAGGCAATGGATGGCCAGGATTGAAAGGTTTAATCAAGGGTTGAGTTTGAAAGTTGGGAATCCATGTTTGCAATTGGCACCAATGAAATGGTGACAAATGTCAACATAGGGTTGGGTTGAGAGAAGGGGTTGGAGACATTAAATGCATGAGAAGACCTCATGGTTATCTAGAGGGTAAGGGTCAAGCTTAAGTTAAGATTACCCATTGGATTAAGAGTTAATCCAAGGATAAACTCTTGTGCAAATGATTAAGGGATAACCATAGTCAAAGCAATGAATGCTTGATGAGACCCTTGGGTTACATGGAGGTTGAGTTAAAAGAAATTATTTAATCATGCTAAAGGGTTGAGTTAACCATTAATGGTTTGGAAGACTTTGGAAAATTAAGTGGTTGAAGCCTTTAAAGGTTTTCAAAGACTTTGAGGATTTGAGAAGTGACCTCCCCTTGCTTAGGGATGTGACAAAGTTTAGGAGATGGGTTAGGGTAATTGGAAGCGATTAGAAGAGTCTAGAAGGGGGTTAGGAATAGGGTTTAGGAGGAGGTGTAGGATTTTGCAAGTGGATGGAGAGATAATAGGATTTAATTAAAATAAATTGCTTTATTTTAATTTGGTTGTAATTAAATAAATTAGATTTATTTAATTTAGGATAACTATTTTAATTAAATTTGAATTTAATTAAAAAGTGGGTAGGGGCTTTAATTGACTAAAATGAATTATCCTATTAAATGGTATAGTGAATTTAATTAAGTATTTTACTTAATTAAATAGAGGAATGCAGATAATTTAATTAAATTGGATTTAATTTAAACACAGAAATGAACATAAAATATTCATTTAGGAATATGGTCATTTTTATATGTCTACAAAATGTATTAATGAGAGAGGTCTTGAGTTTCTCCCGTGCATGGGTAGATATTCAAATGAATAAGTTAATTGATGTTGGTGTTTCCTTCACTTAGGAAAAGATGAAGTCATAAGAGTATACTTCCAAAGGTGATCAAAGGACTATTAGTGATGTCAGGATTCATGTAGATGAAGAGAGTCAAGCTCCCAAGAGAAGGAAAAACACACTAGGAGGAGTCAAGGCTAGAGGGAATAAGATTGAGGAGTTGAAGAAGAAGAAACAAAAGACTATCATTCCTTCACCACCTCTCAGTGTCTCATCAATTAAGATAATTGAAATAACAAAGCAGACTAGGAAAACCCAACAATGTTCCATCATAGTGATACTACTAGAGAATATTTAGGAGTTACATGCCACAATGACATCTGCACCTTGAAATGAGAATGATGATTAGTTGGGATCCCTACTGTCCTTTTGGAAGATAGTTTGGGAATGAGGTATACAATTTGACTAGGAATAATCCTGATGATGATGATGATGTTATCTTGGCATTGAGAGGGCTTGATCGAGAGATGTGTCTCGATGATGGCATTGAAATGACCACTATTCCTGATTGGCTAATGATAAGTATGGAGAAAAGTAACAAATGATAGATGTACAACCTATTGATAACATTGATGATTACCTAGCTAGGAGTGCTAAGGAAAAGGAACCCAAGAGAGCTGAGATTTTGTCGCACATAGCGAGAGATGAGACAAGAATGCAGATTGCATAGGTTGTTGTTCCTATTGCAGGCGTGACAATGGACATTGCTACTCCTATGGATTTCTAGATTACTTCAGTTGCCTTTGGCCATACATCAAGAGAGAAAGAGTTTTAGGAGGTTGGTGATAACCTTAAGGTGATCAATGCAAGGTTAGATAGAGAAATTGAAGAGAAGGAGAACGACAGAGAAGAGAATATCAGACGAAGAGAGTCAAGCTCCCAAGAGAAAGAAAAACACATCGGGAGGAGTCAACACTAGAGGGATTGATTTAGGATATTCAGATGAAGATCCTTGTCTCAATTGAGGAATTATTAGGTGTTGATGTTAGTGATGTTAGTGGTTTACACTTAGCCTAATTAAGAGACAAGATGAAATTTATGTATTTTTGCCAGTTGGACTCTTTGAAGAAGAGTCAGATAGATGACTTGTTCTCTTTGTTGATTCATGTTCATAGTTTGTAGAATCTCATGCCAGATTGGGAGAACACTTTAGATGCTTGCTTGGATTCACTAGATGTGATTGATTTGCAATAGGATACCTTGCCTAACATTTCCATGGAGGAGTTAGATTATGTATTGGCTATATTCTTGGAGTATTCTAGGAGAGAGAGAGATACAGGGAGGAATCTTCTAGAAGATTTCCTATTTGATGACTAGGTATCTTTTTATTGGGCCATATGTTGTTAGCATTAATTTTTATGTAAACCCTAATTAGGGAAATTTTAGAGTTTTATTGGCATGATCTTGGCCATTGATCTTGTATCAATCTTGACCATCTGTTTTGTAAGAGACTCTATATATGCCTCCTTGTTTCTCATTTGTAAGGGAGAGTTTTTGTAGAATTGTTGGTATATGTTGAGCTATTTGAATCATAATCATTGTTCAATTGTTGGTGATTTTTCTCTTCAAATGTTCTCTTTGCATTCATGGTTCTCAATTCCTCCAAGTTAGAATAGAATTTTAGATTAGAATTTATTTTCATGTATGTTAGATTGAGTGAAATATTTGTTAAATAAATTGTGTGGAATCCTTAATCCATACCACTAGCCTCTTGCCGCTGGTAAGTGTGCCTTCTGTGGTCAACTGAAAATTTGAGTAAGCTTAACTTCAATTATTATGCAGCCCTTGACAAGAATCAACTTGGATGGTGTCAACGTTTGATGGTAATAATTTGAAAATCCTTAAGTATACCTTAGATGATTGCACTAAGCTTGTGTCAATACCTATTTGTGAGACCTTTCCTAGTTTGATTCCACTAGATTTGCTCACCATTTTCTACATTTCTAGGCTTAGAATAGGTTTCCTAAACCTTATTCCTTTTGCCCATTTTTTTAGTAAGAATTAAGTCCAGAGCTATATTGTTAAATACTAAGTTGTTAGCACACCTATTCCACATTTTTCATGATCAAAGAAGATAATCCTAACATTTGCGTAAGTACCCAAGTGAACAAAACAATTCACATCGACCATTGAGTTACCCACTTGTGAAGACCTGACATGTAGAAACCTTGGAATCCTTTTATTTGATCTTATCCTTAGCATCTAAGGTGATTTTGTTCAAGAGAGGGTAAATTATCTTGGTATTTTATTCTGAAATGTTATGTGCATAAAACACACATCAACATTCTTTTGGCACTAGAAGGAGGGCCTGATCATGATGAATTCCTAAATAGCTGAACTGCAGATCATATCAATTCATATTCGCAAGGAGTTATCTAGGACTTTTGTCCCTCCTTCATGCTTCAACATTCTTTTGGAACTAGAAGGAGGGCCTAATCGCGATGAATGCCTAAACAACTAGACTTCATATTCTATCAATTCATGATTGCAGGAGTTATCCAGGACTTTTTTCCCTTCTTCGTGCTCAACATTCTTTTGGGTCAGCCCGATTTGTGATCATGTTCAAATATTATGTTCCGAAATGGTGTTTCCTGAGGAAGAACTTATCCAAGGTGAACAAAGAGATATCATTTCACAATTCAACACTCTTGCTTGCAGAAAGAAAAGTAGTCATGCTGAATTCAGACAAGTGAGAGAAGTGATAGACAAAGAGGAATGGTTAGGAAACTTGCCTCTGATTATCATTGTTTCAGGAGCAGTAGATCATGAGAACCAGTCTACCAATTAGCTTTGAATTAATTGAACCTGTTGAAGATTTCAAGTTGATATGAGACACAATGGTGTCTCCTGATCTTCATAGAATGAGCGAGCTTGAATTGGAGGAACTTGAGTTCAAGCAACTGAACCTGGGAGATGAAAGAAATATTATATCTAGTTTGAACAACCTTGCCTAGGAAGTGAAAATAAGTGCACCACAATACATCAGAGTTTCTTTTGTCCTGGACGAAGAAGAAGAGATAGTTTAATGAATTGATGAACAAATTGAGGAGCAAATTTAAAGGGATTTACTTGCTCAAAGATTACAAGAAGTCCAGATTGATCCTAGATAGATCACATTGGAGCGCATCAATTCCTTTTCACTTGAGAGACTTCAAAGAATTCTAAGATCAACTCCTAAAGAAGAAAGACATTGTGAGTTGAGGACCCCTCATGTGTCTAGACTTGGAAGGCAAGAGGCTTCATCGAGTTCAGATATATAAAATAGAGATAGATTATTCAATCAAAGGGACATGCTAAGAGAAGACAATATTTTTCAAGATCCTCCATTTCAGGATCAAGATCCAAATCAAGAGGAAGATTAGTTGTTTCAACAAGAAAACCAAGAGATGGCCCATAATTAGGGACAACCTCCAAACACTACTACCTGGTTGGTTACCAACCCATCACCATTCGCTTTCAATGACATTCATGAGATGCCAAAAAATCAAGAAATTTTTTTTTCGAAGTACAATGCTAGTGACTCAAGCCGTACAAAGGAAGATCACATCAAGATGTTTCAAGACCATCTGAGAAACAAACCAATTGAGTATGGAGATGTGGCTTGTAGAATATTTTCCTATTCCTTGGGAGAAGAAATGTATCATTGGTTCATCCACTTACCTGCAGGATCCATCACCTCATGGGAAAAATTGAAGGAAGCATTCATTGGAAAGTTTGGAATCCAAATTTCCCCATCAGAGTTGCATAGAAGGTTTGTTAAGTGCAAAAGGAAAGAGAATGAACCTATCAATTCATTCAAAAACCAATTTTAGAAAGCTTATACAAGGTTGTAGAATCCTTATCTCATTCCAGATACTTGATAGATATACTATCATGCTCTAGATCCACTTACAACTATGTTTGTGCGAACTCATTCCTCTCTAGCAAATTTGAATGAAGCATATGCAAAGGAGATAGAAGTTAGTAAAATATCATGTCAGAATCTTAGTGGACCTTTGCTCAATTTGGGGTTGCCCATGGATGCAAATCAAATTCAGAATTTAAGTCAAGCTTTGGTGCATCATATGCCGATAATGAATCAACTTCCACAACCGATGTATCTAGTTGCTCAACTATCAAATCAGTTGGTACTCCATCCTAGAGCACCCATTTATCAAGCTCCATAGATGCATCTAGTCTACCTATAAAATGTCACGACATCCATGAGGACACAGGAGGAGAAAGAAGAAATGAAAGAGTTAATAGATCAAGTTAATAAATTACCTACAGAGGTTACTCATTTGAGGAACCAAAACAATTATCTCTACACTATGCATAGAAATTATAAAGGTGGTAATCAAAAGGTGGTAGTCAAAACAATAATCAAATTTACTAAAACAATAATCAGAATTATGAAAACAATAATCAAAATAACTAAGGATAACATGGCAATGATCAGAACTATTAGAAGAGAACGTGGAATACTGCGCCCAACAATGGAAATGTGTCATCACCTCTTGACAATCCGTCCACTTTCGAAAGTCGACCAACTGACAGAGTCTTCCTCACGAAGGCCACCTTATCAAATTGGTGTAGATTACACAATACTAGTCAGCATTTAGAATTGCATTATCCCAAATTCAAGGTTTCTACTGCTATTTTCCAATAGGAAGCTCGAAATAATGAAGCATCAAAAAGCACTCCAATAACAGGATATGAAATTATTCCCACTACAAGATATGACCAAGCATTAATCATTGATGATTTCAAGTTTCCTTCAGTTTATGAAGAAAGTTTAGTGTGCGAGCTAGGTGGGAGATTTCCTCTAGAATCGATGAATGGACCTATGGTTCCACCTAATTCTTAGTTCCCACCTGCTTTAGGCAATGGGCCTATTGAAGATCCAGAGTACTATTTCCCACCATTGAATAAAATTTTTTTGGTTGAAGGAATTAAAGAAGTGTTTCATCAGTCATCAGGAAACACTGGAGCAAGAGTTTATCAGAGGAATCAAAGGAATCAAGAGCCTTTAACTACTTTCATTCCTCCGAAAAAAATTTCTATGCCACCAAATCCATGTACTAGCAATGCACCAAGCTATCCACAAGATTCACCTGAGTATAGACAAAAGAACATTCTCCCTCCAAGAGAGGAGTTGAAGCGGCTAAGTTTTGTGTGTGTTAGAAGAATTCAATAAAGTCAAGGTAAGCCTACCATTGTTCGAACTAATGAAGGTACCTGATATCATAGATACATTAATGAATGAACTAAATGAGAATACTAACAGGAGAGATACAACTCAAACTAGTTCCAACATTTAGAGAAGTACAAATGTTCCTCAAGCAAGCATAAATATGGTTCAGGATGAACCAAATATTCAACAATCATTAGAAGAGGCATGTGCAGTTCAAGATTCATCTAATATGACAAACAAAGAAGAATTAGTGAAGATGAAAAATGTGCCAAAAAAAGAAGATATGTTAGAAGGAAAATCTTTTCTCACAAGAGACATAGTAAAGAGAGTTAAGAACTCACCAATTATGGCTGAAAAACATATCAAGGGTGAAATCCTTCCTAAGAGTGAGATTGCTTCTGTCGAAAGCACGGTTAAAAATGATGAAGTCTCCAAAGAGAGTATGAAAAAAGAAGAGAACTTACAAGCCCATAGGGATAAGCCAGTAGTGAATTATCAAGATGAGCCAACCCCATTCTTGCTTTCAGCAAGGATTTTTGGCAAGCTTTTTCATAATTGTCTAGTAGGTTCTGGAGCTTCAATTAATGTAATGCCAAAGGCTATATGCGAGAAATTGGGTCTCATTTCCATACAGACTAGCAAAAGAGTTATGCAATTAGATAAAACAGAGGTACCTATGATTGAGAGTTAAACAATATTCATATGCAATTGGTTGAGGATCCAAGAGTCCAACACTTCATAGATATATTAGTTGTAGACATTCCAGATGGATATGGCATGCTCCTGAGTTGAGATTGGTCATAAAGACTGAATGGTTGCTTTTCAACCGATTTCTCTCACATGTGGTTGCCATGGAGAGGTGCACCAAACTAGATCAAGATAGATAGTACCCCAAGATTAAGATTGATGATAACAAAATATGGGGAAAACAATGAAATTCTTTTCCTAGAAACAGATATGGGGAATTACAAACCAAAAGCTGTAGAGGTTTTGATGCTTCAAAACCCAGTTAAAAAGATAGAAGAATATCATGAGATTATGAAATCCACAAAGTTGTAGTAGAAAGTGATCATTATACAGATGAAGAAGTTGATATGCTTGAAAGTTTCAGAGGATTTATATTCAAGAATATTCAACAGGGAGTTGAGTTAGGCAATCGTTCTCGCATTCAAGATTTATTGTTGCCTAATTGGTGTCAAATTCACATTGCTGCTCATTCTGAATTCTCTTACACAATGTGCAAGGTATCTTTGAATCAAATACACGAGAATTCCTGAAATTTTGACACTTGAAGAAATTAAAGAGGCCTCTCCTAGGCCAGATGAAGAAATTATAGATAAAACAAAAGAAGAAATACATGACAAAGATCAAGATTGGACATTGAGATTTGATGGTTCAAAGTCAAAGAAAGGATCACAAGCTGGATTTGAATTGATCAATCCCTCAGGGGAAACTTATTTGGCCTCCCATAGATTACACTTTCCATGTACGAACAATGTTGCTGATTATGAATCCTCAATTCATGGGTTGCTGTTAGCCATTCAGAAGAAAGTGAAGATTCTACTTGTTTTTGGAGATTCAGAGGTTGTAGTGAGACAAGTGCGGAAGCAGTATATCTGGCACAACAAAATTGACAAAATACCATGATAGGATATGGGATCTCATCGAAAGCTTTGATGCTTTCAATATCAAGTCAATATATAGATCATAGAAACAAGTGAGGAATCCACTTGCGCAGGCAGCCAGTTCCTTGGTAGCCATCACCATGGAAGGATTAAAGAAATTTATAGTGGAACTCGCATCAGTTCCATTCGTACCAGATAATGTCACCAATTTCCAAGTTTTTGAAGATGATAAGCATATATCGGATTTTATGACAAATAAAGATTTTTTCTTGAGTCAGGTTATTGATGAAGAGGCAGCCAAAGAAGAAGAATATGATTCAGATGGTATCCTAGATTTGAAGACAAACTTCATTCCTAAGGGATGATAGAGATAGAAATAATATTTGATCGAGATAAAATAATGGTAGAAAGATTGCATGAATCAAGTGGAAGTGCCAGTGAAATGGTGAATTTGGAAAATGACAAAGAAGTTTAGAATGTATTCATAGGGAAAGCATGCACATCCAATGAAAGGGAATGCATATTGAAGAACATGAGAGATTTTCCTGATGCGATTGCATGGGGATATGATGATTTGAAGATATATGATACATCAATCATTACACATGCTATTCCCTTGAAACAATAAGCCATTTAGGCAGATACAGAGGCCAGTGAACCCTTTGTTGGAGCCTCTCATATATCAAGAAGTGAAGAAATTGTTGTCAACAAGGATTATCTTTCCCATGTGACAATTGATGTGGGTTGCCAATTTGGTCCCAGTTAGAAAAAGAGTGGAGAGATAAGGCTTTGTGTTGATTTCAAAAAATTGAATAAAGCATCAGAGAAAGATAACTACCCGATTCTGTCATTGGATGAGGTTTTACAGATTGTGAATGGATCACAAATGATGTCCTTTTTGGATAGATATTCTGGATACAATCAGGTGATGGTAGAATATGAAGATAGATTAAAGACAACCTTCACCACAAAGTGGGTTACATTTGCATACATAAGGATGCCATTTGGCTTAATCAATGTTGGAGCCACATTCCAGAGAGCTATGGATATTGTATTTCAAGATTTGATTGGAAAATACATCATTATTTACATGGATGACATTACAATTTTCTCAAGGAAAAGAGAAGATCACATTAAAGATTTGAGAAAAGTGTTTCAAAGATGCAGAAAGTACGGGATATCTCTTAATCCCAAGAAAAGCATATTCGGGGTTACAGAAGGTAAATTGTTAGGACATATTATTTCAAAGAAAGGAATCTCCATTGATCCAGAAAGAGTTGAAGCTATATCCAAGATAAACCTCCCAAGTAGTAAGAAAGAACTGAAGTCCTTCTTTTGTAAAATCAATTTTGTGAGGAAATTTATCTCTGGATTTGCTAAGATAATATGACCATTGGATGAAATGTTGAAGAAAGATGCCAAGATAGAATGGATGACAAAAGAAAAGAATGCATTTGAAGAAATCAAGTCCACCATCATTGAGGCTCCTGTTTTGGTCAGTCCTGATTATGCGAGACCTTTTTATGTGTATTCATTCTCCTCAAAACATACTTGTGTTGTAGTCCTTACACATAAGAATGAAGATAAAGATGAACATCCCATAGCATTTATGATCATACCATTGAAAGATGCAGAACTGAGATTTCTGAAAGTAGAGAAACAAGCTTATGCTTTGGTGAAAGCAATAAAGAAATTCAAACATTATATTTTGAGGGAAAAGTTCATGCCATTGTCCTAGATGGAGTAGTTAAGACACTCCTTATGCAGAATGAATTAAGAGAAAGGAGAGGAAAGTGGGTTGCCACTATCCAAGAGTATGCTATTGAGATCCAACCAATGAGACTTGTTTGAGGTCAAGCCTTAGCGTAGACTTTAGCAGTTGATGGACCCGGATTAGTCCAACAAGTCTATGCAATTGAGGATTTCACTCTAGATGAATGGTATAGAGACATTGTTTTCTATTTATTGAACCAGAAATGCCCCACATGTATGAGCCCTGCTCAGAAAAGAGCATTAAGATTAAAGTATCAAAATTTTATGGTACAAGGCTTGGTTTTATATTGAAGAAATCATGAAGGAATATATTTGAGATGTGTTCAAAAGGATGAAGTTAAACAAATTGTGGAGCATATTTAGAACAGATTTGGGATAGGTCATGGTGCACGCTTGGCTATTACGCACCAAATTTTGAGAGTAGGCTATTACTGGCCTACCTTGTTCCAAGATACTCATGAAAATGTGAAGACGTGTCACACATTCCACGTTGCTTACATTAGAGAGAAGAATCCAGCTATGCCATTTCAACCCATGATTGAGTGTAGACCTTTCGCTATGTGGGGTATCAACTTCATTGGTATGATCAATTTACCTTCCTTTGTGCAACATAGGTACATTCTAACCGTGACTGATTACTATACTCAATGATCAGAAGCTCAAGCTTTGAAGGTAAGTACAATTGACGCTGTGCTTAAATTTTTAGAGGAGAACATCATTACCAGGTTTGGTTGTCCACATGATATTGTTTGTGATAATGGTTATGCCTTTACATATTTAAAATTTTCAAATTGGGATTTTGAATATGGTATAACCCTTAAGTTTTCATTGAATTATTATCCTCAGAGTAATGGGTTAGCCAAATCAACGAATAAGAATTTGTTGTGTGATTAAGAAATTGTAAGAGAAAAATATAAAAGACTAGCACACAGAATTGAGATTCGCCCTTAGGGTAGATAGAATGAGAGTGAAGAATTAATTAGGGACATTCCCATATTTTCTCGTATATGACCAAGAGCCTGTCTTCCCCGTACAACTGATAATTCCTACATTGAGATTCATACAAGATTACATGGAAGGCGAAGATAGAGTGCAAACGCGACTGACACAATTGATGAACTTAGAAGAAATGAGAGATAAAGAATTAGAGAATTTAGCCAAACATCAGAGCATAGTTAAGAGATGGTTTGACAGACAAGCATGGGTAAAAGCCTTTAGGATTTCTGACCTAGTGCTATATTGGGATAATGCCCACAAAATAAGGGGAGATCGCGACAAATTTGTCAAACTATGGAAAGGCCCTTATCAGATTGCTGAGATATTGGGAGAGAATGCAATCAAACTGAGAACCTTAACTGGTGAGGATGTTTCATTTTCCATTAATGGATAATTCCTCAAGCATTATTTCTAATCTTAGGTTTCTTTCTAAGCCCACCCCTTGTATCATAGCTAGAATAGGTCTTCTTTGGTTTGCCTTAGTTTAGGTTTGCTTCCGGTTTTGCTTTAGGTTTTAAGTTGGTTTTGCTTAGGTGTTAGTTCTGAGGGATATCCACTTGTGATGTGGGAGTTGTTATCAAGACACACTCTATATTTCACCAGGTTTTGTTCAGTCCATTTCTTGAATGATACCTCATGAAGTTCTTTGAATTAGAGATTATTTTTGTATACTGTATCATAGGTTGAATCCGTATTTGACAAGAGTGGAAAACTTTTATTGTATTTTGATGATGACATCATTTGACTATTATATTTTACACATTAATTTTGTCCCAGTTATTATAGATTCTTAGGTGAAGTTGTGACTAGTGAAAAATCTTATATCCTGCTTTGGTGTCATTGTCACATTTGAACCCTAGTAAGTTCATTAGTTACAAGCCAAAGGAATTGAAAGTACGTGAAAAGGAAATATAAAAATCAAGAGACAGAAAGAAATAAAGCAAAGAAATGAAATATCTAAATTGGCTAATGGGAATATATGAGTAACTCCACCAGGGCTATAGATGCCTGGCTGATAGTGGAGAAATATTCATGAGGTTATAACTGGCCACTTACAAAGTATGGACATCTTATGTAGCTAGTCTCACTTGATCCTTTGACTTTACAATATTCTCATGAAGTTAATGAATGCAATTGCACACACGTGGATAATCAATGACTAAGTAACTTGATACAATTCTTGGATTTCCTATCTTCAAATGTGTTTTCTAACCTTTTGCTATGTTGTGCAAGGATTACCTAAATATTCTAAGAGTCAGATTGAGCTTTGTTCTTGAAACATTTTGGAACATTTCCTTTGTGGAGTCACTAGATATTGTGACCTTTTCACACATTGTCCCATTGCTAACGGGGACCCCCTCTTTTTTGACTTTCTATGTTGTTAGGTTAGGGTTTTGGCTACTTAGTGGGCAATTTTGTGTTTCTCATGCTTGAGTCTCGAATTTTTGATCATGCCTAGTGTTGTTTAGGGTTTTGAGGTTATAGGATCAAGCATGTAAACTTGAGATTTCTAAATGATCCTAGTTTTTTCCAAGTGTAGATCTTTTTCGGAGTGTTAACATAATGTCCTTGTCAATGATTTTAAGTGCTTGGGTATTTTCAGACCTTTTGGAATTGTTTTCTCACTCCTAGATAATTATTCAAGTTGATTCTGCACTTTACCCCGATAGTTTTTGTTGTGTTGCGCTCCATTTTTTAATGAATTTGCCTAAGTCCAGTTGAGTTTTATTAAGTTTTAGAGTTTCTAAGTGATTCTAAATGGAAAAAACATCATTTTCTAGAGTAAAATCCATATTCTAAGGGTTAAAAGGTCAAAATTCCATGCTAGAGGTGCTTTTCCCATCATACTTCTGACTACCCATGGTTTTCCACACTCAAAATCTAGACTGGACATGGATTTCCCTTTAAATCCATACTTGCCTCAATTTTCCACCACTGATATTCCATACTAGGGTCATTTTTCCCTTGGATGCATTAAAAATTGACTAAGTGTCAGGATTTATCCTGACTACCCACGTTTTTCCACTAGGGAGGTATGGACAAGGTTGTTGATGATGTTTGCATTCATTCCACACCTGGGTCAATTTCCACTAGGGATTTGTCACAAGTTTTTGAGGATTTTTTATCCAGATTTTTATCCAGCCTCATAGCGATTTTCCGCTGAGAGTGCATTTCATAATTTTGAGTCCGGATTTACATCCAGGATGAGATCGATTTTCCACCAGAGGGGTATTTTTTGGTGATGACTTGATTTTGGAGAGGAATTTTCATTCCAGACTCATATTGATTTTCCCCTGGCCCATTTTTTGTGAATTTTGATGAGGATTTTTGTCCACACTGAAATCGATTTTCCCTTGTGGGGAAAATTTTGACATTTTAAATGATTTTAATGGGATTTTCAATCCCTACTCAAATTGATTTTCCCTTATGGCTCAATTTTGACTTGAATTGAAATATTTTAATAAATTAGCCCTATTTTAATTATTTTTAAATTATGATTGACTATTATTTAAAATTTAAAAATAAAATTAAATAATTTGCAATGAGCATTTAATGTTTTAACCCTTCTAGAACCAAGTTACTTTCACCCAAGCAAGTATAAGAGAAAGTGTTTTATGCCACATTTCTTGTGTGGAGAAATTTGATGATTAAATCAAGTATAAGAGAGGAGTCTCCAATAATATTTTATTATTAAGTTTGTCAGGTGTCTCCATGTTTGGCAATTTTCCTCTCTTATTGGCGAATTTTGGTGAAGTGTTTTGGTAAAGCGATTGATTGAGGATTCTTTTGTCTTCCAATAATGTCTTAATTCCATGGTTTTCCATGTTTGGTGATTTTTCCAAGTTTGGCAATTTTTGTGAGGATGGCGATTTTTGGTGATTGAAGAACTCTAGTGATTTTCCTTATCTCCACCATTATTGCTTATTGTTCCTAGATCTTAGTTGCAGATTGTTGGTAGATTGAGGTGCATTGAAGACTATTTTCAGACTTGTGAAGGATGGCTCCATAGCTGGAAAATACGATTTTGATTTGGCAAGTGTTTGTGCCATTATTTTGGTGAATTCCCTTCACCCTTGGTGGCTGCCATTAATCCTACTTGCTGATGTGCTGCAGACCTTAGCTTATCCTCCATTATTGGAGCTGGTTCGACCTCCATAGCTGGCTAGAAAATCAATTTTCAGACTTATATCTTGTTCCCAACTAATTTGTGCCTTAAGCGATTTTATCCGAAGGGCTGATTGGAGGCATTCTCAATCATTTTTCAGAGTTATCTTCCATTGTTGCAGATTTGAAACTCCATTGTAAGGGGCTATCCTCAGAAAACATTTTTTCCTAGCCACCTACCTACCTTGTAATTACACTTGGGAAGCATTCTTCCTTCATTCCAGAGTTTATTTCTGAGTATTTAATCATTCCTAAGGGTGTTGGTAAGTCTTAAAACTTCATTTTCAGATTTGTCTTTAGACTAAGTTTTCATTTTCAGCCCTACATACATGCTCAAATTTTCTTATGTTTGCCTTCCAAGGTTGATTCTCATCAAATTTGTGCATATTTAGGTGATTGCAACATGTTTTAAAAGTTTAATTTTTAGGTTGTCTTCAGATTTTGTTGACCTCCATTATTGATTGTGGAAGGTGTCCTCAAACATACTTTATGTGAAAACACAACTTTTCACACCTTTCCTTAGTCACTGTTGATCCGGTATACTACTTTTCACTTTAGTTTACACAATTTATAAGTATAAGGAGGTGTTAATGAATTTCATTAGGGTTTCATACCCTAATGTTGTCACATTTCAAATCTAATTGTTAAGATCTACCAAGAGTGTGGACTATTTCCCTAACTTCATGCTCTAATTAGCTTAAAATATTTAGGAAGCCAAGAATTTTATTAAGAATACTATTTATTTTCCTAAGTTCTAACTTCAAGCTTCATACAGGTAAAATGCCAAAGTCCAGATTTAAGAAGAAAAAAAGAACAACAGAAGATACTGGAGACAAGATTATATCTAGAGCCCAAGATATCATCCAGATGGAAGGAGATTACAGATACAAACATGCATTTCTTGAACCTAAACCTGATGCAACAGTGGATGTTTGGAGTTAGAAATTATATTCCTTCCCCTGCATATGTAAACATTATAAAGAGTGGTATTTTTCATGCCGCTGGATTTTCACAGTCCATACAATGCAGTGAGCTTATCCTGGAGTGTGCATGATGTTATGATCCTTGCTCCCGAATGATCGAGACTCGTAAGGGTATTGTTATTGCATACCTTGTTGAGGTTATTATTACTGAGGTGTTTAGAATACCACATGGAGCAGATATGTAGGATGCAAATAAGGATGAATATAAAGAGCAGTACATGAAGAAGATGGATGTATGTAAGAGTATGATAAATAAAGAGTGGATGATTGAGCCAAGGCTTGATCATTACAAGGCTCCCAAGACACTCATGTGCACAAACTTACTTTAAAGAGCAGTATAGTGACTTAATATTCCTGCTCAACAAAGTGATGGGGATGTTGCAGGGTGAAATATTTGATGGATGGATGTTCTATTTCATCCAGGATTGTCTTAGAGGGACATTGATAAATTTGTCTAGAATCAGAAGTGACAATCTAGACTTTCAGCTAAGGAATGTAGAGCAATCCAAGTCATTCCCCATGACTTCCTACTTGGTATACCTACTTGCATGGTTTGTTTCATACAAAGGATTTATATGCAGAGGTGAAGTCGAGAATGGACAAGGACAATTCAAGAGTCATCAGTGTTAACCCCATCTGAACATGTACAAAACTGAATATTATAAGAGAGTGAATGACGTATTCACAATGTACATCACGTGGATGTTGCAAGCCAGAATCCACAAAATATTGTCCAAGGAGGCAACAGAGCTAATAGAGCAATATGGATTGTGCTATATTTAGTTTCCCACTTTTACGTACCTTAGGATTCATGGGTTTCAATCCAAACCCTACAGGCTTCCTATGTATCCATCTGACACAATGATCTTATTGGAAGTGGTGAGATAGCTTCTAGAGTTTAATTCCATTCAGAGAGAGAAGCATAGGACATGCATGACATTCCCTATTTCAGTTGGGAAGACATCAGAGGTTTTCCAGTTTTCCTTAGCTGCCAACACTACAAGTGAGGAGCTTGCATTCTATCAATTTGCAACCTTCAAGAAAAGAGAAAGATTTGATGCCAATAAGACAGGTGGAAGGATCAAGGGAGATAATTTCATCCACAAGGTGGACATAGAAGATTATTGGGTTGACCTGATGGATGAGCAAGCAGTGAAGAGACGAATGTGGTCTAGAATGTCAGTGGCTTTCATGATGAAGTGTGAACTTTTCCTCATTCCTAATCAAGCGTTAGATGATAGGGATCATATGCATCCATAGTATGAGAATGAAATGAAGAAGGCAATCTTATTGCCTAATTGGCCAAAATCAAAAGAGATTGAACTAAATGTACTGGTGAGAGAGGTCTTGAGTTTCTCTCATGCATGTGTAGATATTCAAATGAATAAGTTAGTTGATATGGGTGTTTCCTTCACTTATGAAAAGATGAAGCCGGAAGATTCTACTTCCAAAGATGATTAGAGGAATATCAGTGATGTCCGGATTCATGCAGACAAAGAGAGTCAAGCTCCCAACAGAAGGAAAAACATGCTAGGAGGAGTCGAGGCCAGAGGGAAGTAGATTGAGGAGGTGAAGAAGAAGCAACAAAAGACTATAATTCCCCCACCTATCACTCCTTCAACACCTCTTAGTGTCTCATCAACTAAGGTAATTGAAATAACAGAGCAAAATAGGGAAACACAACAATATTCTAACATAGTGATACTACCAAAGAATATTCAGGACTTACATGCCACAATGACATTCGAACCTCAAAATGAGAATGATGATCTGCCCGGATCCCCTACTGTCCTTTTGGAAGTTAGTTTGTGAAGTGAGGTATACAATTTGACCAAGAATAATCCTAATGATGATGATGATGATGTTATCTCTTCATTGAGAGGGCTTGATCAGGAGATGTGTCTTGATGATGGCATGGAGATGGCCTCTATTCCTGATTGCCTAATGAGAAGTATGGAGAAGATTAAGAAAAAGATAGAGGTACAACCTATTGATAACATTGATGATTACCTAGCTAGGAGTGCTAAGGAGAAGGAACCCAAGAGAGCTAAGATTTTTTCACATATAGCTAGAGATAAGTCAGGAATGCAGATTGCGCAAGTTGTTGTTCCTATTGCAAGCATGATAGTGGACATTGCTACTCCTATGGATTTCTAGATTACTTTAGTTGCCCTTGGTCGTACATCAAGAGAGAAAGAGTTTCAGGAGGTCGATGATAACCTTAAGGTGATCAACGCAAGGTTAGACAGAGAAATTGAAGAGAAGGAGAAGTAAAAGAAGAGAATATCAGACGAAGAGAGTCAAGCTCCCAAGAGGAGGAAAAACATGCTAGGAGGAGTCAAGGCCCATGGGATTGATTCAAGACATTCAGATAAAGATCCTTGCCTCAATTGAGAAATTATTGGGTGTTGATGTTAGTCATTCTAGTGGTTTACACTTAGCCTAATTAAGAGACAAGATGTAATTTATTTATTTTTTCCAATTGGACTCTTTGAAGAAGAGTCAAATAGATGACTTGGTCTCTTTGTTGATTCATTTTCATAGTTCATAGAAGCTCATGCCAGATTGGGAGAACACTTTGGGCGCTTACTCGGATTCACTGGATGTGATTGATTTGCAATATTATGCCTTGCCTAACATTTCCATGGAGGAGTTAGATTTTGTATTGGCTAGAGTCTTGGAGTATTCTAGGAGACAGAGAGATGGAGGGAGGAATCTTCTAGAATATTCCCTATTTGATGGCTAGGTATCTTTTTATTGGGCCATATGTTGGTGGCGCTATTTTTTATGTAAACCCTAATGAGGGAAATACTAGGGTTTTGTTGGCATGATCTTGGCCATTGATCTTGTATCAATCTTGACCACCTATTTTGTAAGAGACTTTATATATGCCTCCTTGTCTCTCATTTGTAAGGGAGCATTTTTGTAGAATTTTTGGTATATGTTGCAGCTATTTGAATCATAATCATTATTCAATTGTGATTTTTATATTCAAATATTGTCTTTGCATTCATGGTTCTCAATTCCTCCAAGTTAGATTAGAATTTTTGATTAAAATTTATTTTTATGTATTTTAGATTGAGTGAAATATTTGTTGAATATATTTATGTGGAATCCTTGTGTGGTCAATTGGAAATTTGAGTAAGTTTAACTTCAATTATTACGCGTCCCTTGATAAGCATCAACTTGGATGGTGTCAACGTTTGATGGTAATAGTCTGAAAATCCTTAAGTATACCTTAGACGATTGCACTAAGCTTCTTCCAATACCTGTTTGTGAGACCTTTCCTAGTTTGATTCCACTATATTTGTTCACCATTTCCTAGATTCCTAGGCTTAGAATAGATTTCTTGAACCCTATTCCTTTTTCCCATTTTTTTAGTAAGAATTATGTCTAGAGCCATATTGTTAAATCCTAAGTTGTCAGCACAGCTATTCCCCATTTTCATGATCGAAGAAGATAATCCTAACATTTGCGTAAGTCCCCAAGTGAACACAAAAATTCACATCAACCATTGAGTTACCCACTCATCAAGACCTAACATGTAGAAAGCTTGGAATCATTTTAGTTGATCTTATCCTTAGCATCTGAGGTGATTTTGTTCAAGAGAGGGTAAATTACCTTGGTATTTTATTCTGAAATGTTATGTGCATAAAACACACATCAAAACTTGCCTATTCTCAACCTCTACTTATTTATCCTCATGTTACACCTCTATCACAATCTAATGTGTCCAATTCTAACTCATCCATTTAAGGCACTATAAACAATCTAGCTCAAAATGTTTAATACTTACAACAATATTTGGCTTCTTTAATTTAATTCAAATTCAATATTCCCACATGTGGCATATATATCCCACTCTCCAATGCATTGTATATGTTATTACTCCTCAATACATGGATGTTTCCCATTTAGAGATACAATGAAAATGGTGACCCCCAAACTCATGTGAAAATATTTCAAATATTGTGTAGTTAATTCTCTCATGATCATAAACTTATGATAAAACTATTCACTCGTATATATAGAGATAAGTCTTCACAATAGAATTGTTCCTTTCCTTGATCATTTAATTATTTTAAAAAATTGGATGATCCATTTGTGAAAAAATTTAAAAATAATATTGGTCCTCAAATTATTTTAAATGATTTGATACATTGTAAACAAGGAGTTAAAGAAAAAGTGACCAATTTCATTGGTAGATGCAAATATTTGCATCCACAAATTGCTTATCTTGTATCTGGTGGTAATGTTTAAGACATTTTCATTAATAATTTATAAAAGGATATTAGAGGTGAGATTCTATTTTCTTATTTTAATAGTTCAAACATTTATGTATAGTGCTTCATAATTATTTTCTTCAAATGAGTCACTTTGAATCCTCCTCATCAATGGCTTTGGTTGATAAGAATGAGTACTATACTTAGCATCAATCATTTTAAAAGTTTCAAAAATAAAATAACAATTTCATCAAGATCAAAAATTCTTCCTATCATATTGATACACAAGTGGTAGCCATAACTTCAAGTGTGGCCCCTTTATTGTCAATCTTTACGCATCACAATTTTACTCCATTTTGAATAATTATATAGTGTCATGCTTAGATTAATTAATTCTAATGTGATGAAGCTTCCTCCCATAAAATCCATAGATACCTATAAGACTTTAGCAACTTCCTTTGATCCTAAAGCCTTTTTCTAATATCATAGTTAACCTAGCCATCATACTAAGAATTGTTATAAGTTGAAGAATGTGATCCAAGAACTTATTGATTCTAATATTATAATTGTGGAGGGTGTAAATGATTAAGGAAACAAATTCGTTGTATCTACCAATCAAAACTTGTAAATATTTACAAATCCATTTCCTTGTCATTCTACCAATGTCTTGAAGCCCAAACCTTCATTTAATATAGCTCCTAATGATATGCATGTAGAGGCCATAAATGGTGTGAACCTTATTGAACAATCCAAGACTAAGATTGAACCTTACATTACCTTTAAATCAAGAGAGATTATTGATACACTTAATTTACCATTATACATTATTGTTAAAATTGAGGAAATCTCTCACGAGGAGTGCTCATTGATCTAGTATGTATGGTGAATTTTATTACTAAAGAACATATTTATACTCAACAATGTTTTCAAGATAATTATTAAAAGTTTAATGTTATGATTAAGTTACACGACGGCTTTGTTTTCCCTACTATAGGTTCGATCAATCTTCCCATTGTGGTTTTAAATAAGTTCTTGGATATTACCTTTTCTATTATCCCTACCTCTAACCAATTTCATTTGAATTTGGGGCATCCTTGGCTCCATTCCATGCAAGTTGTGGAAACTTCTCCCTAGATTTATTTTGGCTCAACAAACCTAAACCTTGGAAACCACATAAAGATATCATATTTTTATCTTATAAATAATTAAAACATGAAAGGGTATTGGCCTTTAGTAAACCTAAGGATCCTTCATGCACAAATATACCTCCTCCTCATCTTGAACTTTGAATTCTTCCTACCCCTTCTATCCCTCCTATATATATTGTGGTCCCACCTCCTACATCATATGGAGGAAAATTCCCAACATCTTGCATCTCTCAATTTAGCAAGGTTTCTTTTGTTCTCCCCCTACAAGGAAAGAAAAGAAGCCTATGTTTATTGATCCCAAACCTATAATCACCAGACCTAAAATATATGTTGTTGGATATTATTGAGAAGTTTGCTAGAATGATGTGTTTGTTGGCCAGAGACACTACATCTATGTTCAAATGTTGTCATTTATGTAAACTCATATCAAATTTGGCATCCACAATTCATGTTTTCATCATTTCAAAAATTGATTCAAGATAGATCAAATATTTGTATGGTCATGTGAGTAGATCAGTGTATCTAACAGAGTGTACGGTTTGTTGGTTAGAGTATTTTTTTTGTAGATTTGGGACATGTATTGTGGATATGAAATTTACCTTATTCCAGGTTTGTGGCCTCTAGTGTTAAGTTTTGTGTTGGTTGGTAAGATCTGGTGGACTGGCTTTTGGCTAGAACAGTGGCTATCAGCAGTAACGTGTGGAAATTCAGTATGCGGATCTTGCGTATCCATTTTTGTGGTTGTTTGTGTGTTCAAGAGTGATGAGCCAAAGTGTGGGAAGCATGTGGACATTTTGGGTTGGTCCTCCTAATTGTTTTTAGATCGAATTGAGCCAACTAGTGTACACGTTTCATCTTTTGTGACGTGTTCTTGACCCGACTTGGTGGTTACATAAAATTGGTGATGCAAATATATAAGGAAAATTCATTTGATCATTTTTTATATTGATGGTTGTGTGGGGTGTGTGAATGATCGATTGTGTGCAATTTCACATGCACAAGGTGAAGATTTGTGCTTTGGTATGTTGTAAAATATCAGAATAGAGTAGTATTGTAGAGCAGAGTAAGAATGTGTGTTTTGTGCTTAACTAAAACTATAATCAGGCATTTGTTGATGCTATTAAATATTTTAAACACTCTTGCATCTCTTATAATCATTTTGTTAGGAAGCGAGCCTTCCAGGTTGTAGCCCTTATTGTAAACATTGAGCAGTATATTTTTATAGTTTTAATAAAGTATATTAATATTATGGGTTTGAATCCCACTTTGGTTTTTCCCTTAACTGGGTTTCCACATAAAAATATGGGTGTTATGGTATTGATGATTTTTTCTATTATCTTTTTTCACTTTAATTTCCCTCATATACATTAAGTGGTTTAAAGGGAAGATTGAAAAAGTTAAAAATTGTAGAACATTGATTCGCACCCCCCCTCTTAGTGTTCTTTGATTCCAACAATTGGTACTAGAGCCTAGTTCCTCAAAGAGAGCCTAACAGCTTGAGGAGGAAATAGGAAGGTAAATCAATGGATTCTGGTAGTCTTAGAAAGAAGCTAGTTGTTTCTCTTGAGGATCTTGATCATACACAAGATGAGAATTGGCAAGTGAAAAAAAATCTCATAGATGCTGAAAAATATATTGAAACATTGAAGGATCAATTGAACAAATCAAGGAAAAAGAGAAAGGAGCTTGTTGATCATCTTAAGTAGAAAGAAAGTCAAAGCATTGATGAAGAAGCCTTCAAGGAAAAGATAGAAGAATGTGATAGAGTTTCTAGAGCTAATACAGTTTAGAAAAATGAAATGGAAGCTATTGTGATGAGATTAACAAAAGAGATTGAAGAAAGGAAGAAAAATGAAGACAAAATTTCTCAATCCCTGAAACAAATCTAAAGAATGTTGTAGACTTGAGAGTGAGAATGGTCAACTGAAGCTAGACCTACAAGATGATAGACAACATGAGGAAGATCTTGAAAGGTGGATAATTTTTATTAGCTATGATCTTTGATACTGCTCTAGAGTCCTAAAATTGTGACACTTGCAATTTCGACTGCATTTGGGTCTTCACGATGGCGATGCAACACGGAACCTGAATGGAGACCCCAAAACTTGTTCATGACACCAAAAATTGCATTTCTCAGCACCTTGGCCTGATACTCCTTGCACCCTACTGTCCCTGGAGTTGGGACCATGGCACCCAGTGCCCTGGTCCTTCAGGACTAGGGCGCCCAGTGCCCTGGTCCCCTAGGACCATGGCGCCTAGCGTCCTGGTCCCTGGCCCTATTTTGGGCCCGGTCTCTTATAGGGCTTCGGGTCTTTAAGTTTGCAAATTGGAAAATAATGTTTCCTGGTCGGCCTAAGGTCGGGAAAATCAGTCTTTTAACCCTAATTGGCAAGTATATAAACTACATTTCCTCTCCCATTTTGGGGAGAGGGAAAAAAGGCGGAAACGATATTCAAGCATTCAAACATTCAAGCATTCAAGCATTCCTTCAAGCAATTGATCATTCTAAGTCTCCATTCAAGGCTAAGTGTTGCATTCAAGACAAGGATTCAACCATTGAAGAGGAGATCACTTACAACACATTACATACAACATACATTACACCTTCGCATGTAAGAGTACAAACATTCTTACAGCAAGGTATCAGTACTTGTTTACATTACAAAGATTTACATTTACAGCATTCTCATTTCTTGGTTAATTCCAAAACCGGGGTTTGACCTAAAGGCAAACCCCTCATCCCTAACCCCCCAATCGTCCTCTCTTTTTTGTGTGTAGGTTGCAGGTACGCGGCTGTAATTGAAGATTTGGAATCCTTGTGCAGAGACGAACAGATCCACCTTCGTTTCGCGGATTTTTCGGAGGACCGTGTGCACGCCGGGCACCATCGTCCCATCAACTTTCACTCAAATTTGCAGAACAACACTGTATCGACATTTTATTGCTAATTTTAATGCTGCACTAGTCATGTGGTCTCTCAAGAGAAATGAGAGCAAGAAAGGCAAAGACACCCCAGGGTCAAGTTACCTTGGTGGAATAATGGTAAAGAGAGTACAGAGTATAGGGGTAGTAGAGGCTGCTAGCACTGTGTTAGAAACTGCAAAATTCAGTGTTGCAGTGGCAGAGAAGGAAGCCAAAAAAAAGAGGCCCTCCAAATTAAGTTGGAAACAGTTTTGAAGGCCTATAACAGTGTCAAGGAGGAGGTGAGAGGTAAAGATAGCATCATTGCTAAGTTGCAAAGCCAGTTGATGGGATAATACCAACAAGGTGAGTCTTCAACATTGATGATTTCCTCTTCTCCTGCAAGACCTCTACCTACTAGTCCCATCATTGAACTTCCACCATCTCTAGCACCCTCCAGCTCTCAAATGATTGAGATTACTCCCCAGGAACTAGAAAACCTGAAACAGGCTCAAGCCTTATATGCAGCGAAGTATGAGGAGAAAGTAAGCGCCACAATCTCCAGTTTTGTAGATACAATAAATGCCTCATTGCTTTACAACAATGTGGGAAAAATTATGGAGATGTGGAATGAGCTGAGGAGAGATAAGGCCATTTTGACACCCATTTTTGACATATGGAGACCTAGGGAGCAAGATCTAGAGTTCATGTGTGTATCCTGTGATGAGGCAAGAGCCAATCCCATTATCAAATCCAATTCTGATGTTGCAAAAGTCTTAATGCAATTGGCAATAGAGGTGGATAATGTGGATAGAAGGGTTAAATTTCTTAAGAAGGAATACACTGATCAAGTTTTTGAGTTGCTTCCAGGAATTTTTGCTAATCAGGATCAGTTAAAAGACAAGCAGATATGGCTTAAGGAGATAGAAGCCAAATTGTCAGCAAGAATCAAAGGAATCATTGATCTTGATGATACTTCTTTCTTTGTCGTGACAATACAAGAGATAGAAAAAATTCAGTCACATTATGGTTTTCTTAATTCAGAAGTCAACAAACTGAGGAATTCTTGGAAAAGGTTGACTAAAATTAAAGATGATGTGACTAATTTTTCATGGCCAATAGAAGAGATATATAGTGAGTGGGCAACTAAATATGCCACCTAGGATCCGGAACAGTTGGAGAGCATCCCTGAAAAGACAGAAGAGGTTGCAACAGAATAACAGGTTGAAGTAACTGTAGAGGCTGAAAAGTGCTTGTAACTGCTTTTGCGAAAAGCTTGTAACTTCTTTATTTTGAAAGAAATGATTAGTAACAAACTCTCCTCGAAAGGTCCAAATCTTTGTGCATCCATGTTGTTATAAATAGATACTAGGACTAGAGGAAGAGAGATCACAAAATTTTCTAAGAAAACGCTGTAGAAATTTATCTGAGCTTTTCTAAGTCTAATGGAGAATCAGAATTTATTGTAATGTTTCTTTAACTAAATATCAATATACAGGCCATTGGTTTTGAGTAAAGCTTTGTGTTGTCTTCAAGTTTGTTCACAAATTTATTTACTGTATTCATTCTGAATAATTCAGGGTTGTTCTGTTTGAAATGGAATTGCAAAGCAATTTGAGTATAAGTGTTTGTTAGCTTTTCTCTTTAGGAGATAAATTAAATACGCGAGATCACTCATACCAGTAAATTCTTTGGGAGGAACTTTGAATTTTGAGGACCATAGCTTAGTTTGGAATGCTTGAATTCTTGTATGTGTCAGGCATATATAAGGATTAATGGAAACCAAGCTGACGGGAAGTATAAAGATGTATTGTTTAAGGAGTTTTATTTGAGTTTAGATGACTCTGTGACCTTGGATAAGGCACTGGTATTAATTGAAGTTGTTTATTGCATGCTTTGTTGATCGAAATGCTGAATTTAAGTACAATTTCCATCCTTCGTTTTCAGTTGATTTCAAGGTGAATAAATGCACTGGTTTTCTGGACTGGTTTGCTGTGGGTTTATGTTTGGAAGTGTGAATTTAATTCACAAAGGTATACCCACCTGGGCTCCGAGGAAGCCCGAAGTGTAGAAGGTTTAATCAAAGCTTGTCATATGTTGTCTTGAGAATTTCCTTATCTTTGATGTCTCTTTTGCACTAAGCTCAAATCATATTACTCTAAGGATATTAAAGGGAATCAGATTTTGAAGACAACAAAAGTGGCGACTCTGCTGGGGAGAGTTATAACAAAGATATAAATACCGATTTGTGCCGAGATTTGTAAAGAAATTTTTTGTGTGTTTGTGGGTAAGACTGCTTGTTTTCATTTTTCCCATAGTTTTGTGGGTGGCGACTCTGTTACTATTGAACCAGTCCTTGTGAGATACAAGTTTTCTAAAAAGAAGACAAGCGAGATGCAAGGAAACAAGAACACAAGATCATTCATGAAGAAACATCCTCGTGAAACCTTGCAAGAAGGTTTGCCAGAACAGTCACGAAGAGGTCAGAAGAGATCTGTGTTGCATGAGCCATCAAATGTTGCATGGGTGCAGAAAAGTAATAATACTGGTAAGATGCCTGATCGACCTGTCTATGCAAAGTCTAATTCATCTTCTAGAGATTCGGAGCATGATATTTTAGGTTTCCATTCTGGATTATTTGGAAATATTGATGATGCACCTATTTTAAATCAAGATCTATCTCATGCTAGTGTTTCTGCAAAAGATAGAACTAGTTCAAATGCAATTAGGCACTCAGTTCCTAGGGCAATAGATGGGAACATTAGTCTAATTGACATAGATCAAATTAATGCATTTGACTCTGAAGAAAACTTCCCTGATGAGGATAAGATGTCTCAAGAGATCGAAGATTTGAATAAAAGAGTTCATCATTTAATCTCCATAAGACCCCAAAAGGAGGCAAATAAGGAGAAGGAAATCAAAGCCAAGTTAATGGAAAGAGATAGGCTTCTTAGACAGATAGCTGATCTTGAAATGCTTGCTAAAGAAAAGGAAAAAAGTGATGAGGAAGGCCCTATGATTAGGGAAATCCTAATCCCTAAAAATAGACAAGCTTGTAAGTCAGTAGCCTAGCCAATTAGGGAAGTATTTAATGACTCCCAGCTTCTTAAAGCTAATTTAGATAAAAGAAAATAGAAATGGGTAGATGGAGTAGAATCTAAAACTGCAGAAGAGATTTCTCATAGGATTCTAGCACATGAGAGAGAGATGGAAAGGATGAGGAAGGAAAAGGAAGACCTCCAAATGGAACTGGAAAAGGCTGAGTTGGAAGCAGCGAATCAGGAAGTTAAAAGAAAGATTAATTACTTAAAGGCTCCCTCTATTACATTCCCATTGGAAGATCTTAGCAAGCCTAATCCCCAACACATTTCCATTCCTCAGGTCAATACTCAACCTGCAGTACATGCTAATATTGCCTCAGTAAGTCAAATACCCTCGAATAAACAGTACACCCAAGCACCTCAATCTCCAATCCCAAAAGCTAAAATGACCATGGGAAATAATAGTGCTATTGCCCCTTTTCAAAGAAGGCCAATCAATCTAGAAAAATATAGGCAATTGTTTTTTGATGGGATCCCAGGATATCCAAATCATGTTCCTACTGAGCTAAGAGACAGACTCCATAAGTTTGCTGGGAACAATGCAATTAGTGCTAAGGAACATCTAAAATCTTTTGGGGATTTAATAAATGATTATGAGATAGCAGATGAAGATGTTATTATGAAGCTGTTTGTTCAATCTCTGGTTGATGATGCAAGAGATTGGTATAGAGGTCTTCCAGTAAATAGCAAGGTTCATGGGATGATTTTAAAAATTGTTTTCAAGAACAGTATGGTGACAAGACTAATGTGAGTTTCATGCTGAATGAGTTCAATAATATTAGAAAATTTGAAAATGAAATAGTCACTGATTTCAATGCCAGATTCCAGAAATCTATGCACAGATTGTATCAAGTGATGAGGCTAGATGATAACATGTGTCTTAATACATACTACAATGCATTTGATTCCAAAATGGCCTATATTTTGAGAGATAAAAATCCTCATAACTTGAGGGATGCTTTTAGAATTGCTATAAATGTAGAAAGTAATAGAAAAGCATCTGGAAAATTAGGAAGAAGGACAGATGGTGGATTATGGCATGAAACCAAATAGCAACCTAACAAAGTTGCTAAAGAGGATGATAAAATGGAGAAACTGGTTACTGCTATGAAAGATTTGACTGTCAAGGTTAGCAAAAATGATAAGCCCCATTATAACTGGCAAGATAGACCTCCTAGATTACATGATATGCCATACAATATAAATTGGAAGGATGGTAAACACCAAATTGAGAAGCCCAAAATTGCCCAAAGTCAAGACACACCGGATCCTTTGAAAGGGAAAACTGTTAACAATATAGAAAATAGTCCTTGGTGTATTGCTTGTGATGGACCAAATTCTCCTCATCAGTGTGCAGTGGCTCAAGCTTTGGAAGAATCTATGAGACCAGAAGCAGAGCCTGACATTAATATGTTTGAAATTATTATAGAAAGTGATGAGGAATCTATGCAAAGTGAATACAGTGATGTGCTAGATAGTGAAAGGTTAGTGCAAGGACAGTTAGCCTTAGGTTGGCATCCTACATTGAATGTGGTAACAATTGAAGATGAAGAAGTTCATCTTAGGAGGCCTAGTGAGGAAGAAGTTAGAAATCTCACTAAGGCTGTAATTGCCAAAGCAAAACATAACTATAATCTGAGAAGCACCAAGAGAGACACTGATCAAGGTGAGCCAAGTTCTATGTTTGTAAACGAAGTCACAAAAAAGGGGGCATCAAGCAGCGCTACTACTATTCCTAAAGTTAGTCAAGAAAAAGAGGAACAAGTTAAAGATTTACCTAAAGGTATAGATAACAAAAATGTTGGTGATGTACAAAGAGCAGAGACAGTGAAAAGGGCAAGTCAACTCAAAACAGAAAAGGTTAAGGTTAATACTGAAAAATGTAATAATTCTACATTTGATATGGCCCAAGCTTTAACTCAAATGAAAGTCACTGTTCCATTAATAGAATTGCTAAAGATTAAAGAACATAAGGATGCAGCTTTGTCTCTATTCTCTAGTATATCTGATAGTGACACAGTATTACCCACTGGTTTGGCTAAAGTTGGAAAGGATCAAGAGTTCCAAACCCCAGAGGTCTATGTTGGAACCACTATTACTTAGGAGCCTTCTCAGGTAGATCCCTTTTATGTTACTTTGTTAGTCAATAACCAATTGATTAAAAACTGCATGATAGACTCAAGAGCTGCTGCTAATGTAATGCCCTATGGTGTTATGAAAGAATTAGGGTTATCAGTAACCACTGTGTATGGGAAATGTTATGCCATGGATAATAGAGAAGTGCCTGTTATAGGTACAATGAGAGATGTAGAAGTAAAAATAGCAGCATTTCCTGAAGCCACTTACAAAATGGATGTTATTGTTACTGATACTAAACCCCACTATGGTATGTTACTGTCTAGGTAGTGGGCAATAGCAGTAGGGGGAAATGTTCAACTGGACTTATCTTATGCTACTATCCCTATTGGTGGCAACTAGGTCAAACTATACAGAGAGCCGCGAGCTCCTACGGTAATTGAAAATGTGGACCCTAGTATGCTTAATTGTATGATTGATGTAGATTTAGATAACTTCAGACTTCAACCAATCTCACCTCAATTGAAGAGTACTGACCCAATTGTAGTCAAGTTACAAGCACAACAGTATGGGTTGTGGCAGATGTATTTTGATGGAGCTTGCTCCAAAGAAGGATCTGGAGAAGGGGTTCTTTTTGTATCCCCGTCAGGTATAACTTTTAAGTACTCATTTTTATTGGCATTCCAGTGCACAAATAATACTGCAGAGTATGAAGCCCTGTTACTAGGACTTGAGGTTGCAAAAAGGCATGGAATTCAACTATTGAAAGTAATGGGGGATTCATAATTGGTTGTCTCTCAGGTGAGATCTAAATATGCATCCAAGAATGATAGATTGAAGCAATATAAGCATGCTGTTTGGGATGTTATTGAGCATTTTGATGCATTTTCTATTAATTGGATAGAGCGAACCAAAAATATTATGGCAGATTTCCTAGCTAATGTTGCTTTGAAAAATGATGATGCAACACTAACCGGTATTTCCACTGTGGAAATAAAATCTAGGCCTGCTATCCCTAATAATGTGTACAATTGGCAAGTTTTTGCTAATGATGAAGACATTCTTAGGTTTATCCAATGTGTTGATGATTATGATGGACAAAAGATTGATTGCAATGCATTGGTGGAAGTGGTAGATAATAGAGAGATAGTGTTTGGAAATGATGTTGTCCAGTTAGAAACCAATGAGATACCTAAAGGGTTGGTGGAGCTAGAGAGCATGTTTAGTTATAATGATAGTCATTTACACCAACAATCTACCACCAAGTTAGAAGAGTTAGAGGAGGTAAACCTGGGGACATAATCATTTCCTAAGCTGGTATATATCGGAAAGAAATTACCCCCTCATGTTAGGACTAACCTTATCAATTTATTGAAAAGGTATAAGCATGTCTTTGCTTGGTCTTACGAAGACCTAAAGGCATATAGACAAGATCTTTTTTAGCATGAAGTTCCTTTACTTCCAGATGCTAAGCCTTTTAGATAGAAATAGAGACCTATCAACCCCTTATTAGAAACTAAAATGCAACAAGAGTTGACCAAATTGAGAGAAGGGGGGATTATCAAACCAATAAGGCATTCTTCATGGGTCTCCAATTTGGTCCCAGTAAGGAAGAAGAATGGAGACATCAAATTGTGTGTAGATTTTAGGAATCTGAATGTTGCTTCCCTAAAAGATAATTACTCATCTCCAAATATGGAAGCAATGCTACAAAGAGTGACAGGTTGTGATCTTTTATCTATGATGGATGGTTTCTCAGGATACAATCAAGTGTTGGTAAAGGAGTCTGAACAGTTTAAAACAACTTTCACTACTCCATGGGGAACCTATGTATATGTGAGAATGCCATTTGGATTAAAAAATGTAGGAGCTACATTTCAGAGAGCTATGGATGTGGCTTTTAAAGAATTCATAAATATTATCATGGTGGTTTACCAAGATGATCTAACTTGTTTCTCAAAGAAAGCTGATGATCATTGTGGACATCTAGAGAAGGTGTTCGATAAAGCCCTGGAATTTGGTGTGTCACTGAATCCCAAGAAATGTCATTTTGGGGTCACTGAAGGAAAGTTATTAGGACACATAGTTTCCAAGGAAGGGGTAAGAATAGACCCTGAGAGAATTGAAGCAATCAATAGGGTGTCTGAACCTAAAAATGTGAAAGGTATCCAATCTTTTCTAGGCAAAGTAAATTTTATCAGGAGATTCATTGCAAATTTCGTAGAGATAGTGAAGCCTATTGTCAAATTGCTTAAGAAGGACACAAAGTTTCATTGGGATCAAGAAGCTTCAAAAGCTTTTGATGAGATTAAGAAGGCAATCCAAGAGGCACCAGTGTTGAAATCCCCTGATTATAGTAAGCCTTTTTCTCCGTTTTCTTTTGCTTCATATCACACAGTGGCTGCAGTACTATTACAAAAGGACAATGAAGGATATGAACATCCCATAGCCTTCTACAGTAAATCTTTGCAGGCAACAGAACTAAAGTATGAAACCATGGAGAAACAAGCTTATGCCCTAGTTAAAGCTGTTAAGGCTTTTAGGCCATATTTAGTGAATGCAAACATTATTGCCTATGTCCCACATGCTGCAGTTAAAGATATTTTGTCTCAGTCTGAGGTTATTGGAAAGAGATGCAGATGGATTAATAGAATTCAGGAGTTCAACTTGGAGATAAAGATCACCAAATTGGTGAGAGGTTTAGGCTTGGCTAAGCTCATGACTGAGTCAAATCTCATGAATGTAGAAATACACAATGTTGAGGTTAGAGATGTTTTGGTCACTAGTATTGAGAGGCAACCCTGGTACACAGAGATAATCCAAGTTTTGAGAGGTGACATATTTCCAGAAGAAATGACATACAATCAGAAAAGAACTTTGAAACTCAAGTCCCAAAAGTATGTGCTCATTCAGGGTGATCTTTTCTGGAGAAAAAGAGATGGAGAGTTACTAATGTGTTTGGATGAATTTCAAGCTAAACAGGTGTTGATTGAAATGCATGATGGAGTATGTGGAGGTCACTATTCTGCTAAGACTACTGCTGGTAAGATAATATGGGCTGGGTATTATTGGCCCACTTTATTTAAAGATATCCATGCATATGTTTGGAGATGTGATCCATGTCAAAGATTCTCCTCCAAGCTTAAGTATGAAGGAGCCTTACCCCTAAATCCAGTCTCTGTAGAAGCTCCTTTTGTCCAGTGGGGCATTGATTTCATTGGAGAAATTATTGAGAAGTTAGGGAGAGGTCATGGATGGATCATAGTGGCCACTGATTATTTCACCAAATGGATAGAAGTCATCCCTACAAGAAGAGCTACTAGTAAAATTGTCATTGATTTCCTGATGGATAATATTGTGACTAGATTTGGAACACCTGCAAAATTGGTAATGGATAATGCTATGTGTTTCAGATCAGAAGAATTTGTAGGCTTTTGCAATAGTCACGATATACTCATGTCATACTCACCACCTTATCACCCCGAGGGGAATGGACAAGCAGAATCCAGCAATAAAAGCCTATTGAATATCATCAAGAAAATCCTAGAGGAGAATAAAAGATCTTGGGATCAAAAGTTGAAGTTAGCTCTATGGGCAGATAGAATAACAGTCAAAAAATCCATTGGAATGTCACCTTTTGAGTTGGTTTAAGGTACCCAAGCCAAACTGCCGGTAAATAACCTACTTCTAGTGTATAAGTTTTTGCAGAATGAGGACATGGAGGTATCTGAACCAATGGAGAACCGAATGATCCAAATTGTAGAAATGGAAGAGCTTAGGACTTCTGCCCATAAGAAAAATCAGAAAATCCAATTGTAGTCAAAGTATCTTTTTGATAAAAGGACATCACTAAGGAAGTTTCAAATTGATGACATGGTTCTTCAGTGGAATGCAAAAAGACAGGATAAAGGAAAGCATAAAAAATTTGAATCACTATGGATTGGCCCTTTTGTGGTTTGTGACTTAAATGGTAAGGATTCATATTTCTTGAAGAATATGGATGATGAAACGCAGGAATTTCCAGTGCATGGACAATTCCTGAAGCATTATTTCTCTTAATGTCCATGCACAGTAGGTCTTTTGTTTGTACATATTTTGTTTTCTTTCCTGCTTTTCTGGTTTTGGTCTATGTTTTGGTCTGTTTCTCCAGAGTTTCTGAGTTTTCTTGTGTTGATCTCGCAATCAACCATCCCCAGTCAGAGCCGCTGTTATCACTGATTAAAATTGGGTTTTTCTTTTCCCATGATTGGCTATAGTATGTTGAAATTTTTGAGTAGGGTGTAATTCCAAGTGCTTCAGCTTTGTTCTAGACCTTAAGGGTTTAAGGGTTTTTTATTTTAGATCCTATCTTATTTGTTTTAAACCCTCTGGTTTCTAATCTGTTGTTACTTTATTCACTTAAGTTATGGGTCGTGGGGTCGTAGGAAGTATCCC
Organism: Cryptomeria japonica; assembly: GCF_030272615.1. Taxonomy (NCBI): domain Eukaryota; kingdom Viridiplantae; phylum Streptophyta; class Pinopsida; order Cupressales; family Cupressaceae; genus Cryptomeria; species Cryptomeria japonica. The sequence goes on from NC_081409.1 coordinate 54,512,500, forward strand.
CCCTTGTTATTTGCCTAGGCGATTATGTTGATCAATTGAAAAATTTTATGCCTTGTATGTTTTTCTTCTAAAGTTGTCGGGCCCAGTAACTAGTGCGCATCTCACGGATGGATCCACGGCTCACGCTATTTTGCTAGGCAAAGTTGCACGTAGTTTAAGACCAGCGAAGTTGCGAAAACCACATGACATGCCACGTAGATGGTCCAGCTGGTTGTTGACAGCGAGTAAAATGGCGGCACATGGCACAAGTCACAACAGTCAGCGGGTCAGGACTAAAGGCTGAAAGGCAGGCCCCAGAGGTGAGTCAGGTCGCAAGTGGAGATGACCTGGCAGGTACAGCTGTTAACGATTTATTGAAGCCCTGTAGTTTCTTATTGACAAATAAGAAGGTGATAAATCAGCGCTGAATGTGACAGGGCGCCAGGTGTTCACAACGAGTCAGTGGGCCCACCCCTCCTGAGAGCTTTTTCAGAGGATTAAACGCCGATCAACTTCAGAGATGATCCGACGGCCTGCGTTATTTTGCAAGGGTAAAGTGCTCACTCTTTATGCCTGCGAAATAGCGAGAATGAATGAGAACCGTCCACGTGTCATGATGATGACCTGGAGTATAGAGTTGTTGAGATGAAAGTAGGGCCCCATGGTTTTCTTTTGGCAAATGATAGAGCGACAAATTAGCACCGAATGTGACAACGCGCCAGGTGTTCACGATGAGTCAGCAGGCCCACCCCTCTTGAGAGCCTTTTCAGAGGATTAAATGCTGATCAACTTCAGAGATGATCCGACGGCCCGCGCTATTTCGCAAGGGTAAAGTGCTCACTCCTTATGCCCGTGAAATAGTGAGAGTAAACGAGAACTGTCCATGTGTCATGATGACACGTGGTCTAAGAAGAAAGTGTGGGCCTGCCAAGGTGGAAACGTCGGTATAAAAGGAAAGACATGTGGCTAGTATCAAGTGGAATGCAAAGGGAATTTCAAGGCCAATGATTCGATGCCACGTGGTATTATGCAGCCAATAAAAAGCGAGACCTAAAAAAAGGCCAAAGCCATCAATTAATCTAACGCTCGATCAAGTTTCTTTTGATCGAACGGTTGGTGCTATTTCACAGGACTAAGCTGCCCGATAGTTATGCTTCGCGAAGTTGTGAAAGAGCAAAATGGAACACTTGCAGGAATGTTGTGACCCGTTGGAGCGAAAAATATGAATTCTCGTATGAATTCAATTTCGAAGGGACGACCGGAGCATGCGGAATCAATGTTATAGTTAAGGCCCTGAGTACAAATATTTGATTTCCTAACTACCAAGTGAAGATATCTTTTAAAAGATTTTGCAGAAGAGCAGACGCAGAGTTATTTTCTTCAGATACAGAGCAAGTCGGTTCAGTTGCAGAAAAAATTCCTTCAAGCAAAGATCAGGTTCTCTCATATTTTTGTAGCAATTCTTGTGTGGTGTTCTAAGTAAGATAATTCTTTTGTTGCAGGATTGTTTAAGAGTGATATTCATTTTCTTGCATTTTCAAAATGGCTCCTAAAAGGGAATTTTCCGGTAAGGTTAACTATTTAGAAAGAAGTGTATGTGATGATTTTTTAGAACAGTTGACGTTATCAACCAATCAGGCATCAAAGGCCAAAGAGTTAGTGCCCAGGGCTCCCCGTTTGAAGATAGGAGAAGGATTGTATGACAAAGGTAATTGGCTGAGAGACCCACAGGTTGGACTATCCAGGTTGGGGTTGTTTAAAGTTGGATTTGGAATGAGAAATTCTTCTACCCCTCAAAATAGTATCTGGGAACTAGATGTTGGGAAATTAGTAGTCCCAGGGGTATTGATGGATACAGACCTACTAACCCAAATGGCATTAAATTATGATCCAGTCACAAGATGCATCCAAGATGTAAATGGGAAAACCCTTGTGGAAATTAATGCTAAAGAATTTAGGACAGCATTTGGACTTAATGAGTTCACAAACTTCCTGGAACCTATAAATTTCACAGCATTAGCCCAAGTTTACAGTGCACAGAGGAGTCATCTCAGGAATGGACCTCTCAAGGAACTTTTTGTGAAAATAGGAGGGTTAACAGTTGTAGGACCCAACACACAAGAGCCCTTCTCATTAAGTATGTTTACCCTGAGGGCTAAAGGAATGTATTGGGCACTTTGTCAAGTTCTAGGAGAGGATGCTGAAGCAAATATGCCGAATCATTACTTGCTAATGATTGTCCAGATTCTGAATCCTTCTCTTGCTATCACATTTCATTATGCCTCTTTCATTACCGATGCTATCCATGGAGGGTTGATAGGAATAAAGAATGGAAAGGTGGATAGACCTTTCAGATGGTATTCACTCTTGATGCACCTTTTTCTCTTCAAAGGTGGTGATTATTTTGCCAGTGGACTAGACCTGGTTAAGGAGAAGGAAGGAGAAAAAATGCCAGTACAATTATGGAGTACTGTATTGTCATGGGACAGAGAGGATGCTAGTTTCTTAAAGTTTGATAAATATTTTGCATCCAAAATAAGGACTCTCCTCTGCTCTGATAACCCAAGAGTCCCCAAGGTTCTTTTGGAATTCATAAGGCCAAAATAATTCGCAGAGAACATCAAAATTGTTTATAACTAGGGTGACATTTATTTGTATCCAGTCTCCACAGTTTTCAGAGATTTTGGTTTTAGGGGTACTCCATTTTTGTTACCTTACCAGGTCCCTCTCAAAGTGGGAATAGCGGAGATCCTTAGGCAAATTGGTGGCCTACAAAAGGCAGAGTTGACAAGTAGAGGTAAAGGGACTATTTTCCCCGCAACTACCATAGCCCACCAATTCGTAATAACAAAGGGAGGCTGGAATTGCTTTGAGGATTTCCTCAAACCTTATCATTTATCCACTGCAGTGTCCAGGTGTGCTGATCCAGAGGACTTCTTCAATGGTGTGTTTAGGAAGAAGGTAGCATGCAGAGGTAGGCCTCATCAATTCCAATTTCCTGAAGACCTCATCAGGAATGAATTTGATCTAGATGAGCAGGAACTGAGGAAAGAAAAGTGGGTGGCTTATAAGAAAGCCTTGGATTTTGTGCATCAGTTTGATGCTAGCTATGACCCATTGTCTAGCTTCTTCCCATTAGAAGAAAAAATAAATTTTTTGATTGTTTGCTTTTGAAGATGTGATGCAAACACTAAAGGAGAAGAGGGAAGCTGTGATTAAGAGAAACCCTGAAAGGGCCAGAGTGATCCTAAGCAGGTCAACTTCCAGCAAAGCAATTCCTCGTAGTGATTACACATTGCATAAGAAATTAGGTTACAGTGTGCTGGTGCCTAGAACAGGAGAGCCCTCTACATCCAAAGGAAAGAGGAAGATACAAGATGTCATTGAAATCCAAGATAGCCCAAAGAAGCAAAGGGTGGGGAAGGAAGTGCAATCAGATACACCCTTGTATTCCCCATCCCAATCCCCTATCCATATAGGAGATGAACAAGCAGCAGCTGAACACCTCTTGCAGTTGGGTAGCTTAGGGGAAATTGCATACACCTATGATGAAGTGGAGGAAGGGATGCCAGAAGAGCCCATTGATGCTGAAATGGATATTACCTCCACTGAACTAAAAAGGCCAGGAGTGGGATCCTGAGATAAAAAGGGCAAGTAGTGCCTTTTTAGTTGATGACAACTTTGTCACATCGGAAGCATTTATGCAATTCATTTGGAAACAGCATATAGATAGATATAATGCTAGATGTGAGACAAGAAAGGCTGAGCAGCCCAATAAAGATCTAGCCTCAGTGGAGGAAGAAATAAAACAAGAAATGATGGAGGAATTCAAAACCATCACCCCTGAGCAGGGAAGAGATATGGTAGCACAAGCTGGAGTGCTTATCTTACCAGAGTGGGATATTGCAGATGCCCTGGGGTTAGATGCAGTAAGAAAAGAAACCAAACCCATGGAAGGGGTTACCTTCAATAAGGATAATGTTGCACTAGTCATGTGGTCTCTCAAGAGAAATGAGAGCAAGAAAGGCAAAGACACCCCAGGGTCAAGTTACCTTGGTGGAATGATGGTAAAGAGAGTATAGATTACAGGGGTAGTAGAGGCTGCTAGCACTGTGTTAGAAACTGCAAAATTCAGTGTTGCAGTGGCAGAGAAGGAAGCCAAAGAAAAAGAGGCCCTCCAAATTAAGTTGGAAACAATTTTGAAGGCCTATAACAGTGCCAAGGAGGAGGTGAGAGGTAAAGATAGCATCATTTCTAAGTTGCAAAGCCAGTTGATGGGACAATACCAACAAGGTGAGTCTTCAACACTGATGATTTCCTCTTCTCCTACAAGACCTCCACCTACTAGTCCCATCATTGAACTTCCACCATCTCCAACACCCTCCAGCTCTCAAATGATTGAGATTACTCCCCAAGAACTAGAAAACCTGAAACAGGCTCAAGCCTTATATGCAGGGAAGTATGAGGAGAAAGTAAGGGCCACAATCTCTAGGTTTGCAGATACAATAAATGCCTCATTGCTTTACAATAATGTGGGAAAAATTATGGAGATGTGGAATGAGCTGAGGAGAGATAAGGCCATTTTGACACCCATTTTTGATAGATGGAGACCTAGGGAGCAAGATCTAGAATTCATGTGTGTATCCTGTGATGAGGCAAGAGCCAATCCCATTATCAAATCCACTTCTGATGTTGCAAAAGTCTTAATGCAATTGGCAACAGAGGTGGATAATGTGGATAGAAGGGTTAAATTGCTTAAGAAGGAATACACTAATCAAGTTTTTGAGTTGCTTCCAGGAATTTTTGCTAATCAGGATCAGTTAAAAGACAAGCAGATATGGCTTAAGGAGATAGAAGCCAAATTGTCAGCAAGAATCAAAGGAATCATTGATCTTGATGATACTTCTTTTTTTGTCGTGACAATACAAGAGATAGAAAAAATTAAGTCACATTATGGTTTTCCTAATTCAGAAGTCAACAAACTGAGGAATTCTTGGAAAAGGTTGACTAAAATTAAAGATGATGTGATTAATTTTTCATGACCGATAGAAGAGATATATCGTGAGTGGGAAACTAAATATGCCACCCAGGATCCAGAACGATTGGAGAGCGTCCCTAAAAAGACAGAAGAGGTTGCAACAGAATAACAGGTTGAAGTAACTGTAGAGGCTGAAAAGTGCTTGTAACTGCTTTTGCGAAAAGCTTGTAACTTCTTTATTTTGAAAGAAATGATTTGTAACAAACTCTCCTCGAAAGGTCCGAAGCTTTGTGCATCCATGTTGTTATAAATGGATACCAGGACTAGAGGAAGAGAGATCACAAAATTTTGTAAGAAAATGCTGCAGAAATTTATCTGAGCTTTTCTAAGTCTAATGGAGAATCAGAATTTATTGTAATGTTTCTTTAACTGAATATGAATATACAGGCCATTGGTTTTGAGTAAAGCTTTGTGTTGTCTTTAAGTTTGTTCACAAATTTATTTACTGTATTCATTCTGAATAATCCAGGGTTGTTCTGTTTGAAATGGAATTGCAAAGCAATTTTAGTATAAGTGTTTGTTAGCTTTTCTCTTTAGGAGAGAAATTAAATACGCGGGATCACTCATACCAGTAAATTCTTTGGGAGGAACTTTGAATTTTGAGGACCATAGCTTAGTTTGGAATACTTGAATTCTTGTATGTGTCAGGCATATATAAGGATTAATGGAAACCAAGCTGATGGGAAGTATAAAGATGTATTGTTTAAGGAGTTTTATTTGAGTTTAGATGACTCTGTGACCTTGGATAAGGCACTGGTATTAATTGAAGTTGTTTATTGCATGCTTTGTTGATCGAAATGCTGAATTTAAGTACAATTTCCATCCTTTGTTTTCAGTTGATTTCAAGGTGAATAAATCCACTCGTTTTCTGGACTGGTTTGCTGTGGGTTTATGTTTGAAAGTGTGAATTTAATTCACAAAGGTATACCCACCTGGGCTCTGAGGAAGCCCGAAGTGTAGAAGGTTTAATCAAACCTTGTCATATGTTGTCTTGAGAATTTCCTTATCTTTGATGTCTCTTCTGCACTAAACTCAAATCATATTACTCTAAGGATATTAAAGGGAATCAGATTTTGAAGACAACAGGTTCATGATTTGGAAGTACGCAAGTAAATCTTTCAGTTTGATATTCAATTTAGTGTGTGTTCTTGAGGTTCGGTATAATGATGATGAAGATTCTAGTAAGTGGTGATGTTGTGGTTGTTGCTTGTGGACTTTTCTAGATCATTTTATATCTGTTTTGATGGTCCACATTGATCATTGTGTGCATAATTGATCATTTTATTAATCAGGTGGTGTTCCTTGTGTTATGCGATATTCATGATGATTGTGTTGGGATCTAAGAACACTGAGAGGGGGGGGTGAATCAATGTTCTGCTGAAATCAACAATGTTTAACTTTATAAACCATGCATGTATGTACCGGTAAACAAATAAGCATATAACAAGAAGAAAATAAACCATCCACATAAATGAACACCATAACACACATAATTTATACATGGAAAAACTCAATGAGGAAAAACCATGGTGGGATTTGTAACCCACAATATCAGTTCATTGACCATATGAAAAGATATTACATAAACAAGGGCATGCACTTGCAGGAAGGCATACTGCCTAGAGCATACTGCTCATCACTAAAGAGCCTCATTGACTACAAGCTTTCTGCCAAAGTAAATTACTAAAAAGTGAACTCAAGAATGCATCTGCTATGCCAGATAGAGTTCCGATTCTGGTTCTTCTCTGTACTAGTTCATAGTCTTTAACTATTACCGGTATTACTTTTCCTCCAAGAGTGCTTTCCTTGCTATCTATAGATCATTGCATGATACAATGTTCGCATACAAAAATGATGCCCATACATATATTTTTCTTCTCACAGTTATTCCATATGTCTATCTCTATACCATCTATGCATCTCTTAAATTGACCTAGCAGACTGACTTATATACCTTTTACATATGATATGCCTTATGTCAGCTTACAATGCATTTACAAAGGATATTCAATGTTGTCCTCAACAATAATTACAAAATGATTTACTAAAATAAATCTTTCTTGATGTTGGTTTCCTTGAAGTATTGATGTCGGTGTACGCCTAAATACATCTGATGTCGGTATATGCCTCCTAGTGTCAATTTGTGACTTCCATCAAGTCTTGTTTCCTTCTATCTGAACTTGTTTCCATGAATGACAACAAAATGAGTCCAATGAGTGTCAATTGCCAACAATATCCCCCTTTGGCATTGATGGCAACACTCTTGTGAAAAATGGATTCCCTATCGGTGTGCTCCCCCTGAGCAACACACTTCAACTGATAACATATTCTCTGATATTTTTCACATATGTACACACTCCCCCTTTGACATTAATGCCAAAGGTCGGTGAAGGAATAAAAAAATGAAAGAATACAGTTAGACTCATTCGAGCTTAGTCATCTTTAGAATTTCTAGGTATGCCTTTTCCAGCAACAGAAGATATGTGTCCCATCCTGACTTGAAAGTGTCTGATACTGATGTAAGTCCACTGAGTAAGTGGGAAAGTGATTCCTTCTCTTGAGTATCTACCAGTGTGGGCTTGGATAGCATGTCCTTGCATTCTCTCTTGTGAACACCCAAACAGTCAAGTCTTGGACACACCAGTCCTCTTAAATTTCTTTCTCTTCTTAGTATTTTATCTTTTTCTTTCTCAAAAGAAAAAAAATGTTTCTCGAAGGACAAAATTTGTCCATCAACAGATGTAGTTAGCCCATCAAAATAATTAGCAATAGTATCCATTTTGTCATATAATTATTTCAATCTGTCATTTACATTGGTTGTTAGACTTCCTATATTACAACATACTCAATAAATATTGGTGCATTGTTTCAAACAAACCTCAATAGAGATAAGTTTGTCTACAATTCTTTCCTTTAACAATTTCTAAGTGGCCATCATCATTAGTTCTGTTGGACTTAACTCGGAAATTGATTTCTTCTCAACTTGAGAAGTGTCAATTTCCAAGACTCTTGCCGGTGAATCTATTTTGTTTGCTGGTATGGACTCAGTTGATTAAACCTTATCCATCTCCACCTCTTTTACACCGGTAGCTTCGCCACTTGGTGCAGTGTCGGTTACTCCTGGTGGAGTATTATCCATGGTGTTTCTAGTGTCCTATACACTCTCTTTCTCAAAATTGGTTTGTGCCAATATAAACTATACACTCTCTATGACTACTGGTTGTGGATGTGTGCCTTTAGTTGCAGCCGATTGTGATTGATAACTCAATGATGAACTAATAGTACTAATCCGGTACTGAGAGGGGGGGGTGAATCAATCCAGACAAAAATATAGTCCTAAACCGGTTTGACAGTAGACACTTCAAATGACTGGCAAATAGTGATACCGGTTTGAAACAGAGTGCAACTGATAAAGCTAAGAATGACTGAGACAAGCATTAACCGGTTACTCACTTAGCTTTTCACTCAACTCAAGATTACACTACCATTTCACCCTTATGCATAAATAGGTAATCTATCATCAGATCATAATAATAGCTAGTTCAACATGTTTTATTGACAAGCATAAAACACAAAACCATCATATGCTTGACAGACAATAGCAAAGCATCACACATGAGACACATATTTTTCACGTGCAAACCCAACTGGAAAAAACCACGGTGGGGATGAATACCCACAAGCTATTTTTGAACTCTTTAGAAGTTTGCTCTGTTAGAAGCCTTGTCTAGTTAGAGACATTACAATAGGTTCTACTAGGGACCAATCCTATTAGAGATCACCCGGTTAAGGGATGGCTACAATACCTAGTTAAGGGTTAAACCCTGTTAGAGGTTACCTTGTTAGAGCATTTCAAGAACTCAATAGCTAAAGGATTTTGAACTCAATAGCTTTGAATTACCCTTTTCAAAGATTTACAGCAAGCCGGTTAAGGCTACCCTGTTAAGGGATTTTCCAACTGTTGAGGTGTTGTTGGCCCACTTGTGGTCTGCCCAATTAAAAAAATTTAAGTCGGGCCCCTCTAGTTGTGTATCAAGTCTCCATAGACTTTTTCCCTTTAAAGTTCTGTGTTAAATTCCAGTTAAGTGAAAACGAACGTCTTTAAAAATCTCTGAACCATTGAACCCCCTTGAACAAGTTCAATAGGGTTCATTCAGTTCGATTGGGTTCATAAGTTCAACCGGGTTCAAAATGGTTCAACATAGTTCAATAGGTTCCAAAAGTTCAAATAGTTCAGGGATGTTCAACATGTTCAATGAAGTTCAAAGGTTCAATGCACAACCAAAATGGAGAGGCAAAGCAATCAGTGGACAAATTTGGTCAACCAACAAAAGTTTGGAAGACGAATATTGATTCACCATTTACTTAGGTAGCAACTGATTATTTTTCTTAGAGGATTGTGAAAGATTTAGCATGAAGAATGTTTATAAAGTTTAATGCAACCTGTAAATACAAATTTTCTGAGATAGCAAAATCAATGTCTATGTAGGGGGTATATCTCTCACTTCAATAATTGGATCAAGCTAGATTTTGGATATGTTTTATTAAACCTATTTTCACAAGTTCTCACCAAAGGAATTGTGGAAATTCAATCTGGACTGCAAGATACACTTAACAGAATACAAGTCTAGAACAAAGAACATTTTCTGATTTTTATGATAGAAAAACTGTCATGTTGCGGGGGGCATATCTTTTCATTCCACTGTTGGATTTTGTCCATTGTTTTATATGTCGTGCATAGACAAGTTGCGCACATTTCTCCCAGAGCGATTAACTGAATTATGTCTCCTTCAAAAGATATGGTTGACTAAGTGCGGGTCTATCCAAAGTGACCAACAACAACCAAGTTTCTTGTTTTCAAATATTAAAAAGGCATGACTTATATTTGTAATGATGGAGCCCATAATTAATTCATAAAATCTTATGTATTTTAAGTTCTAATGTTTTCAAATGAAAACATTACAATTAAAGACTACATTGAAGCCAAGAAAGTGTTGAAAGAATGAAGACAATTATTTATATTCAACTGTCAAAGTATGATATGCCACGATTCAGTTTTTGGAACTGAAAATGTCTCACCGAGATGAAAAGAAGGATAAATATGAAAAAGAAAGGGGAAAAGAGGGTTCTTTTTCTAGCAGTCTATGTGCTATAGGAAAGGGCAATAATTTCTGAGTTTTTAATTATAGCAGGGGGCATGTTTTCTTTGCCTACAACTGTAATTTACAAAACTTGAGTCTTGGAACTCATTTTGATATTGAAGGAATGGAGAAGTCATTTAGGAGTCTTTGAATTCTTTATTGCTATCTTCAGATTTTATTGAGCTTTGTATCATTAATATTCTTTTTCAGTATCATTCTTGTCATGACAAGCTGTAGATGTGATTAATTCTGGAATTTTGTTTTCAGATTGAGTTACCTCTTGGGAAGGATATGTGCTCCTACCTCTTTAGTTATTTTCTATGGGTGTTGGGAATATGAATTGTGTTTTCTTTCTCCTGCATTCACTTTATTTAGTATTCAGTCCTCTTCACATTTACTTCATGGTTATGAGTAAGTGTTAGTGCCTTTATTTGCTTTTTGGTTAAAAGCAAATGTGTGGTTTAAAACCAATTAATTTATTGAACATCTAACTGGGGAGCTGTAACCTGTAAAATTCAGAGGAAGATTATCAATCCCATGATAATCGATCCAACTGTTAGTGCTTTTTGTCCTTCGTTCTGGGCATCAGGAGTTAATTTGCATATTCATTTTTGAAGGACAAATCTGTTCACTAACATATTTTTGGTGACTCTGCTAGGGATTTGAAAGCAAAGATTAGTGCTTTTATTTCTCCAGACTTTGAAATATCTCTGTGTATAAAGAGATTGGTGACTCTGTGTTTCAATTTAAAAATCTTTGGTAAAATAATTCCAGTATATAATGGCTTTGGTTACAGCTCAACCATCGAGGGCTCAAATTGGACCTTTTGCTTTGTCACAATATTCAACCCTACCTAAACGATCAGGTGAATATCTTCCAAAGTTTTCTAGAGATAGAACTCAAGACCCAGATGATCATAGTAAAGCAGTTATTGTTGCATATGGGATTCCCGGAGTATAAGAAGAGGATGTGTTTGTCAGGCTATTTGTTGAAAGCCTTGTCAAAGATGTTGCTGAATGGTTTCAAAATTTGAAAGAGGGATGCATTACTAGCTGGAATGATTTAAAGGTAAAATTTCTTGGAAGGTTTCAGCTTGTGGTTGACACTTACAAATTGTTGTTGAATTTCTTTCAAATTCAGATGAAAAAGGATGAATCAATGAAAGATTTTGTTGATAGGTTTAATAGGTGTGTTGGTAAGATTCCTCAAGCTTGCCAACTGAATGAAAGTAATCAGCTATGTGTTTTTATTGCTGCATTACAAACTGAGATTAAATTCTTGTTGATACGTAAGAAATTGCAAAACTTGGAAGATGCACAAGAAGAGGCTATTAAGGTTGATGATGATATGTTTTTGAGTGGAATGAAGTGCATTAATGAGTGTAGTGTGGAGATGCCACATTCAGAAATTTATTTTCATAATCAAAATTTGAAACCCATAGAAAAGCTTTAGCAAAGGAAACTCATATTGAAGGCAGCAAAACCAACATCACCCATCTCATATCACCAGAATCTAACAGTCTTTAATGGTGAAGATTTTCATGCATGTCTTATGGCTGAAAATAGCTCTCATAGTATTGCAATAATCTATCATTTGCATGTTGAGGAGGATGATTCTTTTGAAGGTGAAAATGATCACAATTCAAAATCAGAAAATTTAATATCATGTGTAAATGCATCTCCCGTTGAGCGAAAGTTTGGTAATGAAAAATTAGATGAAAGATTGTTGGAAGATATTTATTTTTCTGAATTTGATTCTTTTACACTTGAAGCTTCTAATGTGATTCGTACTAGTGGTCTTGATTAGGCAGACATGAAAGATCAGCATGGACAAGAAATGTGTATTGGCAATAAAAGCAGGGAATATTTCTCATCTTAATGAGCTGACAAAATTTGAATCTTTTCAATTTGATTACATGCAAGATAATGATGAATTTTTGCAGCCCAAATCATTGGAGACTCATGAAGGTATTGAAGCACAAACTAAGGAGAACTTATTTTCCCCCATTACAACATCATACACTCAAACTAAAATGGAGGTATTTAAGTTTGATTGTAAATATGAACTATTTGTTAGTCCTCCCATGATGGAATCCTTTTGCTTTGAAGATGGTGTTTTTAATACATCCTTTGAGAGTGAATATTCAAAGGATTCAAATTCAGTTTCAAATAACAATTTTGCAAATGACCCTCATCATCTTGGAGAGAATTGCCATGGCAAAGGTTTATTGTATTTCTCCAAGACTCCTATGGAATGCATGAGTTTTTTTAATACAAATCAGCCTATTCAATGTAATGCTACAACATTACAGCCAGAAGTCTATAAAGTGGATTGTTTCCTGAGACCTAATGTGTTATTAAGAAAGCTTTCACAATATATTATTATTGGGTCTTCTATAACAGTGGTTGCAGGCTATCTAATGGGAATGATGCTCTTCACATTTCAGCCACTTTTTCGAACTGGCGGGTACTTCTCTCAACCGGTAAATGGTTTCACTTGAGCAACTACATGCTTCTCTTAAGATATGGGCGGTTTTCCCTATTCCTTGTAAATAATTTTTGTTGTGTTGTAGCTTTAGGTGTTTTGGTGTTGGTGTGTGCTTTCCCTGCTCCCTTCCGCCGACTGCAAGTAGCTCCTTGTGCTTTGTCTTCCCTTGACTTTGTTGTCCAATGGTGCTAGGCACTATTCTCAACCAAATATTATGAAAGTTCTCTGCATTTTGTAAGAAAAAAAGAAGCCCCTAGATAGAGCCAGTTGTTGGCCCACTTGTGGTCTGCCCAATTAAAAAATTTTAAGTTGGGCCCCTCTAGTTGTGTATCATGTCTCCATAGACTTTTTCCCTTTAAAGTTTTGTGTTAAATTCCAGTTAAGTGAAAAAGAACATCTTTAAAACTCTCTGAACCATTGAAACCCCTTGAACAAGTTCAATCAGGTTCATTCAGTTCAATCAGGTTCATAAGTTCAACTGGGTTCAAAACGGTTCAAAGTAGTTCAACAGGTTCCAAAAGTTCAAATAGTTCGGGGATGTTCAACATGTTCAATGAAGTTCAAAGGTTCAACGCACAACCAAAATGGAGAGACAAAGCAATCAGTGGACAAATTTGGTCAACCAACAAAAGTTTGGAAGAGCACTATTGATTCACCATTTACTCAGGCAGCAATTGATTATTTTTCTTAGAGGATTGTGAAAGATTTAGCATGAAAAATGTTTATAAATTTCAATGCAGCCTGTAAATACAAATTTTCTGAGATAGCAAAATCAGTGTCTGTGCAGGGGGTATATCTCACACTTCAATTATTGGATCAAGCTATATTTTGGATATGTTTTATAAAACCTATTTTTACAAGTTCTCACAAAACAAATTGTGGAAATTCAATCTAGTCTGCAAGATACACTTAACAGAATACAAGTCTAGAACAAAGAACATTTTCTGATTTTTATGTTAGAAAAACTGTCATGTTGCGGGGGCATATCTTTTCATTCCACCGTTAGAGTTTTCTCATTTTTTGATATGTCGTGCACAGACAAGTTGCACACATTTCCACTTGAGCGATTAACCGAATTATGTCTCCTTCAAAAGATATGGTTGACTGAGTGCTGGTCTGTCCAAAGTGACCAACAACAACCAAGTTTGTTGTTTTCAAATATTAAAAAAGCATGACTTATATTTGTAATGATGGAGCCCATAATTAACTCATAAAATCTTATGTATTTTAAGTTATAATGTTTTCAAATGAAAACATTATGATTAAAGACTACATTGAAGCCAAGAAAGTGTTGAAGAATGAAGATAGTTATTTATATCCAGCTGTCAGCATATGATATGCCACGATTTAGTTTTTGGAACTGAAAATGTCTCACCGAGAGGAAAAGAAGGATAAATATGCAATAGAAAGGGGAAAAGAGGGTTCTTTTCCCAGTAGTCTTTGTGCTACAGGAAAGGGTAATAATTTTTGAGTTTTTAATTATAGCAAGGGGCATGTTTTCTTTGCCTACAACTGTAATGTACAAACTTGAGTCTTGGAACTCATTTTGATATTGAAGGAATGGAGAAGGCATTTAGGAGTCTTTGAATTCTTTATTGTTGTCTTCAGATTTTATTGAGCTTTGTCTCATTAATATTATTTTTCAGTACCATTCTTGTCATGACAATCTATAGATGTGATTAACTCTAGAATTTTGTTTTCAGATTGAGTTACCTCTTGGGAAGGATATGTGCTCCTACCTCTTTAGTTATTTTCTATGGGTGTTGGGAATATGAACTGTGTTTTCTTTCTTCTACATTCACTTTATTTAGTATTTAGTCCTCTTCACATTTACTTCATGGTTATGAGTAGGTGTTAGTGCCTTCATGTGCTTTTTGGTTAAAAGCAAATGTGTGGTTTAAAACCAATTAATTTATTGAACATCTGACCGGGGATATATACCCTGTAAAATTCAGAGGAAGATTATCAATCCCATGATAATCGATCCAACTGTTAGTGCTTTTTGTCCTTCATTCTGGGCATCGAGAGTTAATTTACATATTCATTTTTGAAGGACAAATCTGTTCACTAACAGGTGGTGAGAGATCAATAGATATTACAATGATCTGGTAACAGCACTCAATGCCAATTCTGATCTACTTAAGCTCCTCTTCACCTTCTGCACTTACACTCTGCAGGTATCACTTCTCTTCTTTTGGTCTAGCAAGAATCACGTATCCCTTCTCTTGGATACTCACACACAACTTTTGCCAACAACCTCAGAAAGAGACACAACATTGACCTTATAGGAAAACAGATAGGTCGGTAGCATAAACACTAAACCCTAAACCTGTTAGGTTAAGGAATTCAAACGGTTCAATCCTAACTATTATGCACACTGCATTAATCTCCATCATTCATTTTCCACCGATTTCATGGCAGTTGATAACCCATCACACGTTATCACCATTTTATAGACTTCTCACATTCCCTAGGGTAGATAGGAAAAATCTCCTTCATGCAAGATCCTTCACGTGCACAAGGCTTATGTGGCAATATGATCTATTCTTTGTTACCATGCTAACTCATCACACAAAGTCACCGGTTGAGCCACACAGGCTTGAAGTATTTCAACCGAAAACCCTAAAGTTGAGACTACCAACTGGTAGTCATACAACGCTTCCATGTGTCGGTTCCCATAACCATGTTCACCTTGAACAAGCACACCGCTTCACTTTGGCACAAATGCTGGTTCACAATGTTATACTGATTCTCTCATATGCCGGTTCTTACCTCTTCAGCATATTGACATCAATGACAACATACAATGTCATTATGTTCTCATACCGGTTCACATAATGCCAACAATCTCCCCCTTTGGCATTGATGGCAATATACAAATATATCTCTCCACTTCACATCTTCTCCCCCTTTGACAACAATGCCAAACTGGAGGCACAAGCTTCCCTGTTTCATTATGCTACTCCCCCTGAGGAGTAGCATCCTTCAACACACCAATCCAAAATAATTTTGACTATGCAATACTTGACTGATGTGGAGCATATGCTTTTAGTTTACCTCCTGGAGGGGCAACACCCCTAATTCATCTCTTAAGTACATAAATGTAGTCTTTAGGGGGGGCTTCGTGAATATGTCTACTAACTGCTCCTTACTGGAAACATGTTCTAGTGCAATCTCTTTGTTCTAAACCTTTTCCCTCAAGAAATGATACTTAAGCTCAAAGTGCTTGGTTCTAGAATGTAAAACTGGATTCTTGGAGATATTAATTGCACTAGTATTGTCACAAAATATACTTAGTGGTTTAGATACAGGAACTTTGAAGCCATTTAATACATGCTTCATCCAAATTGTTTGAGTGCAGTTCATGAAAGCTGCAACATACTATGCTTCCACTGTAGACTGAGAGATACAACTCTGCTTCTTACTCATCCATGAGACTAGTCTACCACCGAGGAAGAATGCACCACTAGTTGTGCTCTTTCGGTCATCTACATTACCAGCCCAATTAGCATCTGTGAACACTTTCAAGTTGAAATCCTTGCTATATGGATACCACAATCCATAGTCAACAGTTCCCTTTAGATACCTAAGAATCCGCATGACTGAAACCAAGTGGGATTCTTTTGGACTTTGCTAGAACCTTCCAGTAATGCCAATTGCATGTGCAATATCCAGTCTGCTATGCACTACATAATGCAATTTACCAATCATTGATCAGTATTCCTTCTCATCAACCAATGCTGAGTCATCCTCTTTGGATAGTTTACAACCGGTCACCATCAGTGTACCAACCAGTTTTCTATCTTCCATGCCAAAGGTCTTCAACACCTCTTTGACATACTTGGACTGAGTGATAATGATTCCATCTCTCATCTGCTAGATCTGTAGTCCAATGAAGAACTTAATCTCCCCTATGAGTGACATCTCAAACTCTTTCTTCATCTCATCTGCAAACTCATGACTCATCTTGTCATCTCCACTAAAGATAATGTCATCAACAAATACCTCACAGATCAGGATCTGATCTCCTTCAGTCTTCAAGTAGATATTTCTATCTTCACTTGTTCTCTCAAATCCAATCTTCACAAGATGGGAATGCAGGCGTTCATACCATGCTCTAGGTGCTTGCTTTAGACCATATAAGGCTTTATGTAGCCTACACACCATGTCACTATCTTCATAAGGCAAACCCATCTGGTTGCTCTATATACACCTCCTCTTCAAGTACACCATTTAGGAATGTAGATTTTACATCCATTTGATATACTTTGAAGCCTTTAAAAACTACATATGCAAGAAGCATACAAACTCCTTCCAATCTGGCTACAAGAGCAAAGGT
Organism: Cryptomeria japonica; assembly: GCF_030272615.1. Lineage (NCBI taxonomy): Eukaryota > Viridiplantae > Streptophyta > Pinopsida > Cupressales > Cupressaceae > Cryptomeria > Cryptomeria japonica. The sequence continues at coordinate 54,529,484 of NC_081409.1, forward strand.
TTCTCCATAGTCTTCTCCTTCTTCTTGGGAATATCCTTTGCACACCAACCTGGCTTTGTTTCTAATCATTGTGCCATCCTCATTTAGCTTATTTCTGAGGACCCATTTGGTACCAATGACATTTTTGTGCTCCAGTCTAGGTACCAAGGACCATGTACCATTTTTCTCTATCTGGTCAAGATCCTCTTCCATTGCACACTTCTAGTTTTCATAGGACCACACAAATTAGTATGTACAAGATCAAGCAAGTTGTCAGCAGTGAAAGATTTACCTTGAAAGGTTGAGGAAGATATTTTCCCCAATTGACACTCTTTGTACAAGGTACTATCCGATTTTCTTAGCACCGACAGCCCTCTAACTGCCTTGATCTTACTAGCCTTCACAATGTTATCAAAGTTTAGATGGCAGAGTCTCCTATGCCATATCCAGCTATCATCAAATTTAGCCATAAGACATGTACTTATATTTGCATTCAAATGAAATAGGTTACCTTTGGTCTCCATGCCGATGGCTACCAATTCACCATTCTTTCCTTTGATTCTACAAACTCCATTTTTGAATTCCAAAGTGAGGCCACTATCATTCAGCTAGGCAACACTCAGAAGGTTGTGTCTAAGACCATCAACCCAGTACACATTGTTAGCACTACTCTTTCCATTCAGAGAGATGGACCCTCTACCCTTGACCATGCATGGTGCATCATTGCCAAAGCAAACCACACCACCATCATACTCCTCCAAGGATAGAAACTTGCTCCGGTCACCAGTCATATGGTGAGAACAGCCACTGTCAATGATCCACTCATTGGAATTATCAAATCGGGAGACAAGAGCCTTCTTGTCTGACACATCTTCTTTGATAGCAACAAACACAACATCTTCATTTTCTTCATCCTTTGATTCTTCATCTATGACACCTTCATCTACTGCCACAAAACAGTTTCTCCAGTTTCCTCCTTTGAATTTCTTGAACCTTTCCGGTTTGTCCTTGTTGTCACCATTAGGACAGTTTACAACAATGTCTCCTATCCAGTTGCAAGAAAAACATTTCAAAGGTGGCTTACCTTTGTATTTGTCAGTTCCTTTAGGAAGTTTCCTGGCAAGGAGAGCTTCAAATGCCATCAAAATCTCCTCATCATCCATTTCTCTACTCTATCTTGGTTCACCACTAGTGCTAGCTTCTTTTCCTTTTCTGGATGGTATAGCCGAAGCTTTAAAAGGTGATTCAGTCTTTTGAACACTGCCATCGAAACTATTTAGCTCATAGGTTGTCAACTTGGCTATGATGGAGTCCAGGGATACCTTAGTCTTGTCTATTGATCTCAGCTCCTAAATAGCAGCAACCCTTATTGCATAGACCGGCAATAGGGATCTCAGGACATTTCTTACCACAGTGGATTCTTCTATTTTACCACCTGCACTCTTGATATCTCCAAGAATGATTTTGTTTCTTATTCCATATTGTTGAATGGTCTCACCTTCAACCATCCACATATCTTCAAACTTCCTTCTAAGGCTTTCTTCCTTAGCCTGTTTTACATGCTCATCACCACCATAGATATTTTAAAGAGTATCCCATACCTCTTTGGGATTTTCCTTATCTTGGACATCAATAAACTCAATGTCAGATAAAATACTAATTAGGGCTTCCATGACTTGCCCATTCTCCTGTATCTCTCTCTTTTAGTCATCGGTGAGAGTACCGGTAGGAGCAACATAGGCATTCTCAACATAGTTCTAGTGTTGAGAACCTATGCTTCTAATGTATATCTTCATTCTGTCTTTCCATATACTAAAATTTTCTCTGTTAAACTTTGGACCTTCCCTCTTCATCATTAGATAGTGATCTTTACCTCAAGTGGTTAAGCTTATAACACACAGAACATAGAGGACGCTCTAATACCAATTGATAACTCAATGATAAACTAATAGTATTAACCTGGTACTGAGAGGGGGGAGTGAACCAGTCCAGACAAAAATACATTCCTAAACCGGTCTGACAATAGAAACTTCAAATGACTGGCAAACAGTGACACCATTTTGAAACAGAGTGCAATCGATAAAGCTAAGAATGACCAAGACAAGCATTAACCGGTTACTCACTTAGCTTTTCACTCAACACAAGATTACACTACCATTTCACCCTTATGCATAAATAGGTAATCTATCATCAGATCATAATAACAACTAGTTCAACATGTTTTATTGACAGGCATAAAACACAGAACCATCATATGCTTGACAGACAATAGCAAAGCATCACAAGATAAAAGCATCACACATGACACACATATTTTTTCACGTGGAAACCCAACTGGGAAAAACCACGGTGGGGATGAATACCCACAAGCTATTTTTGAACTCTTTAGAAGTCCACTCTATTAGAAGCCTTGTCCAGTTAGAGACATTACAATAGGTTCTGCTAGGAACTGATCGTATTAGAGATCACCCGGTTAAGGGATGGCTACAATACCCGGTTAAGGGTTAAACCCTATTAAAGGTTACCTTCTTAGAGGATTTCAAGAACTCAATAGCTAAAGGATTTTGAACTCAATAGCTTTGAATTACCCTGTTAAAGGATTTACAACAAGTCGGTTAAGGCTACCTTGTTAAGGGATTTTCCAACTATTGAGGTGATTAGAGATCAATAGGCATTATAATGATCTGGTAACAACACTCAATGCCAATGCAAATCCGCTTAAGCTCCTCTTCACCTTATGCACTTCCACTCTGTAGGTATCACTTCTCTCCTTTTGGTCTGGCAAGAATCACGTATCCCTTCTCTTGGATACTCATACACAACTTTTGCCAACAACCTCAGAAAGAGACACAACATCGACCTTATAGGAAAACAGATAGGTCGGTAGCATAAACCCTAAAACCTAAACCTATTAGGTTAAGGAATTCAAACGGTTCAATCTTGACCGTTGAGCACACTGCATTAATCTCCATTGTTCGTTTTCCACTGATTTCATGGCGGCTAATAACCCATCACACATTATCACCATTTTACAGACTTCTCACATTCCTGAGGTAGATAGGAAAAATTGCCTTCATGCAAGATCCTTCATGCGCACAAGGCTTATGTGGCAACATGATCTGTTCTTTGTTACCATGCTAACTCATCACACAAAGTCACCGGTTGAGCCACACAAGCTTGAAGCACTTCAACTAGAAACCATAAAGTTGAGACTACCAACCGGTAGTCATACAATGCTTCCATGTGCCAGTTCCCATAACCATATGTCGATTCACCTTGAACAAGCACACCGCTTCACTTTGGCACAAATGCCAGTTCACAGTGTTATATTGGTTCTCTCATATGCCGGTTCTCACCTCTTTAGCATATTGACATCAATGACAACATACAATTTCATTATGTCCTCATACTGGTTCACATAATGCCAACAATGATCGTGTCAAAATTGGAGTAGAACAGCCTAAAATACCCTTTCCTTTTGATTTATCAGGAATTGTAGGGGATGTTTCCTTTGCAAGTTCTTCCTGAGATGTGAGAAAGTCTGTGTTTTTCTGAAAGAATTTTGTCCACCCCTTACTTGTCTCATTTACCACTTCATTCACTCTACCCATCATAAGACTTATTTGTCGGTTTCTACTACTAAAAAATGTCCCATTAGCAGCATCTATACATCTTTTCATCTCTTCATTATTTATAGTGCCATATTGTTTTAAAAGTGCAACTTCCTTGATTTCCTTATCCTTCTTGATAGCATCAAGTCTCCTAGCTTCAAGTTTATTGTATAGAGATAAAGGTATCTCTCTCAAAAATTCAACTAATGTCTTCTTATAGATATCTATATACAATAAAATAGCTTCCTCTAACTCATTTTGCTCACTCTCTTCAAAAACTTTATGATATTTTGATAAATTCTTTAATATCACATCTTTTGTCACTTCATCAATAATTTCAGCACAGGTCATTGTTGTCTTACTAGATCCGGTATCATCACCCTTCTTTTGTTTGCTTTTTGTTGCCAATGGGACTGGTTTCCTCTTCTACATAGGCCTCCTTACTAGTGGTGGAGGTGCAGTAGGTTGAGATTCCTTTCTGACAAGTCTCCTCCTTGGTTCTACCTTTTGTTGCTCTATTGATGGTTTTACCATCTCCTTCCTTTGCACCCTTCTAAAAGCTAGAGGCTCATTATCATCAGGGCTAGAGTTAGAAGTGATTGGGTAAATGTGAACTTGTGGCTTCTTCACTTCTTCAATAGCAGCCTCTATCAATTTGACTACCTATTTAGATTTGGAACCTAGCTGAGTATCTATCGTGTAAATCACTTTCTTCACATATGCAAACATTTTATCAATTTTCTTCTCTCTCCTCTTTCTATTGAAACTTTATTTCACTTCAAGAGCCTTTTCTCCTACTGTACCAAAGTTCTCTTTCTTATCATCTAATGGGGCATCTAACATCATCTTTGCATAAAGCTCAAAAATACTATTATCTACCTCATATCCAAGCTCAATGATCCAGATTTGCTTGGGTTCAACTGCTTCCATGAGTGTTTCATCAGTTTTCACCATTAAACATATGTCAGTGGAATACTTCTCCACAATGTTCTTAGAGATTCTTTTCCTTTTCCTCATGTTCTCCTGAAATGTCTTAAAGTACCCCCAAAGCTTCTCATCCCTCCCAGTACTAAGACCGGTGATATCCATTTTGCTTTGTATACCTAACGGTATGTCATGAGCCCATTGCTTCTTTCCTAAACTAGGTAGCTCATTCAGGAAATAAAGTATTAAACAAACAATTAAGTTTCCATATCTGAATGTTCCTTTCTTGGTTCCTTTGATCTTCTTAAGGTTTAACATTAACTCCTCATCCATTCACATAAGTCATATTTCACATTATTTCTTAACATTTGATATGTGGCATGAATGCATGAACTTGCAATAGAGTTCAAGCAATTTGATTGAGTTACCTTATATCCTATGATCATGCTTGCAAATTTTATGTCTGAGTCGATTATTGTGCTTATCCTCATTGATCTATTATCCAGTGTGGAACCAGTGAGTTTTTCAAACTCTGTGTTGGAAATTTTCTTACCAGGTTCTTGTCCAACCCTAGGTAAGTTGGTGACAACTTGAATAGATTCCTTTATGATTATGTAGGGTCTGTCTAACCATATGAATTCATTATGAAATCTACTCAAGACGTATCTGATAACTTCATCCTTGAATTCTGGTAAATGCAGAATACCGGTTAACCCTAGATCCTAAATTGCCTTAAATTATGATTTAATATTTCTAGTGTCTCCCAGTATCATTGATTGATACACTCTTTTTATGTCTCCAATGCCCAGATCCTCAAGAGTGCAGTGGATGTATGCCCTCACATCTTCAACATACATTACTCCTTCAGGAACCCTAGAAAACTCTCCCGCAATGTCCTCCTTCTTCGCAATTTCGGGAACCTCCTTAAAGACTGGTCTTAACCTATCCTTAACTTCGATGATTGTCAAATTTGAAATAAAATTAGGAGTGGAAGATCCAGATGCCATTTCAAAACATACTTGAGTGAATGTCGGTGAGAGATTTGAGTGCTTCAGATAACTGCTTGAAATCCTCTCTCAATGCTTTGCTCGCTCTTAGTTTGCCTTTACTTTGCTCTGATTGCTTGAATGCTCCCAGTGAGTGAAAATGAATTCACTTGGCTTCTTTTATCAGCTAATAAAACCCTAATTTTCTATCACTAATGTTTCACCAACAACCCTATGGATGTCAGTTTCATAGTTAAGTGTCGAGGTAACCTTCATCAATGATAAACACAGTTCTCCAGATTTCTTTCCAGATCTCCTTAGATCTCTTCCGGGGTTGTTGGGACTCATAAAATTTGAGGAATTTAAGAGGCCCATTTCAAAATTTTGCATCTGCACTTTCAAATGACCACCTAATGAATCAACTTAAGAGGCCTACTTTGAGGGCATGTAAAATGCAGCCTGGTGATTGTCATGAGAAAAAATTTGGGAAATGTCTCCTACATCTTTCATTGAGACTATGTTGTGGGTTACAACTTTCATGATTCAATTTAGATCAGTTTTTCAAGTACCCATTTCAAGGGGTGGACTGAAAGTTGTTTTATGCATATGTAGAGCTTTTATCAAATGACTCACTTTGAGGCCTTGCATTTCATGACCAATTGATCATCATGTTAATAAAGTGTACCCCTGAGTTATAGACATATAGGTGTGTCCACATGCCAAATTTCAAGTCCCTATGAATCCATTTTCTCAGTTTGGCAAGCCCAATCCATTTGCAGTTTGTGTTGTTTGCATAAGTTCCTGTTTTAACAGCTAGTCAGAGCACCACTTTGAATATGTGTAATAAATGCCCAGTTGATTGTCACATCAGAATGTTTATTCTAGGGTATTTATAATATGTAGAACAAGTTGTGTTTCCAGTTTGAGGCCCTTACCAATCCATTTGACAAGTTTTCAAAGGTCATCTAATTTGCAATTTGTAGAAATCTGCAAGTAGTGTTTTCTCATAAACACAAAATGGTCAACTTTGAATGCCTGTATCTTTGGCCCAGTTGAGTATCATGAATAAATTCTTGTTGCCCTATATTTTAATCATATAAGTGATGCTCCATATGTATTTTGGGGTCCTGGTCAACTCGTTTGACCCATTTTCCGTACTAATTCCAAAACCCAGTTATGTTGTTTTTCTGCACTTCCTGTGTTTTATCTCTCAAGTGGATGTTTTCAAACCCTTATATATTTTGCCTCATCTATTGTCAAGAAAAAATGATCATTGCATCTTGTTCATTGTCCCTAAAAGTACACATGCCCAGGATCTTGACTTCTTAGAACATGATTTGGTATTTTTAGCAGAGGTGCTTGATCAGGTTTGCACAGTGGTTTGACAATGTTCACTTGCAAACATAATTAATTGGTCAACTTTGAGCATTAAAATACTTCAATCTGAGAATTTTCAAGTAGAATGGTTCTGCAGGATGATAGGTGGTACATCAGACTATGTACCGGTCAGATGGAATGGTCTCAAATGGCTATTTGTGCGGTTTTTGAGGGTAGTTTCTGGGGTTACAGAGGTGATTTTGATCAAATTTGCAAAGTGATAAAAATCAGTTTATATTGGTTAGATTTTGCATGTTTTTGCTCCAAATGAATGCATAAGTGGTTTTGAATCACTCCAAGGGGTCATTGGCTTACATAAGCATACTCTAATTTCAAATCACCAACATACTTTTACAATAAGATGGAACAATCTGCTTAAATTTGGGACAATTGACACACATTTGAATATATTTGGGCTATATGCTTATGACACACTGGGGGTTATTGGTCAAGTCATTTTGGCTTATTTGTTAATCCTTTAGAATATAATCAATATAGCTCAAGGCAACAATTATATGTTAAAGGAACTTGAATGCAGTTGTTGGGGGGGGGATGTTATTGTACTTAGAAAGCGTGTCAATTTATGTTCTCACTAGTGGACTAGGTGCACAAAAGAGAGGCTGTGATCTGTAAGGGCACGTGAATTAGTTTTCAAGCATGCGCTAGATAGGAACTCAAGGGAGATTTGTTGTTGGAGATGATCCACACTAAGATGGCATTGTTGAGGATGTTTAGTAACTTTCAAACAAATTCAATTAGCAGGTGTAAGGCCAAGTCTATGCACAAGGTAAGCACTATGTTGCGGTGAAAGAGTTTGAAAACTTCAAGCAAATAAAAATTGCAGCTTACATGCGCAAGTGGCACAGTATAAGAAAAGATTTTAAAAATTTCAAGCATGCAACACGTGAATAGAGGGAAAGGATACTTATCCCACATTGACAGTGGGAAGGTTATTCTAAATATTTAAATGCAAATCCAATCACTTTCTTAGTGTCAAAAGCCAATTGCTTTTGGTGGGTGAAGGAAGCTTGCAACCCAATAGGGCCTAGGTGCGCAAGCATTCCTAGGGACCCATATTTTGCAACAAAGAAGTAAGTTAAAGTGCGAGCAAGTTGCTGAGGATCCAATGGTGGTCATTGATCCACGATGGGAAACTTCTCGTCAATTACCAATCACGACTTGGCGACAGGGCGGGCAAAGTCTAGTGGTGGGTCCGGCCTAAAGTGAGTTGGCAAGTTAGGTGGCGGCACAGATGGACTTGCGAACCAATCCGGAGGTGACATGTGGCAGGACCTGGCAAAAAAATCAAAGTTAAATATATAGTTTCAAACTATGTTAAAAATGCAAAAATTTAAATGACTCGTTGTGCAAAGATATTAGTTTGTTGGTGGACCACCTTTTACGCAAATATACATATATTATATGTCATTGGAAAGCTCTCTAAATGAGAAGTTTATCTTTGTAGTCAATTTTAACATAAGGTAGATATTTTGAAAGTATTTTCAATGCGAATGATGTTGAGAATGTTTTTTTAGTTAGAAAGAGGGCATTTTCAGTAGGCCAAGTGTGTGAGTAGCAAATGGCAGAAAGAGTGGAATAGTTGTCATTGCTAGATGAAATCTAGAATTATTCTCTCTTCCTTCTTATTCTCATTTTCTTCTCATTTGTAGGGGTTCCAAAAATTTTGTGTTCAAGGCTCCATAATTCTCTGTTTCTAGCTCTGAATTTCTCTTTCAAGTTTATAAAATTTTATGGGTCTTTTCAGGGTATAGAGTTGTATTTTAGTATTGCATATTGTTTCCTAGTTGAAGGTTTTACTTGTGTAAGGCATCAGTAGATTTAACACAAATTTCTCTCAAAATATGTATTTCTTTGTTACAAATTAAATCCTCAAGGAGGTTGGAATTTGTCATCTCAAGGAGATTGTTGTGATTGTTTGTAGGCATTCTTTAGTGAAGAGTTTAAATTTTGTAATCAATCATAAATAATGGAATATGTATTCAAGATCTGATGATTTTGTGAATGATTTGAGTAATGCATTGGTATAAGGTATTGATGCAGGAATATTTAATAATGAAAATAGATTTGTAGCTAGGATTTGCATTTGTAGTTCTGTGTGTGACTCCATACCCAATGAACAAGGCACTGGTCCTTGAAGAATTTGGGGATATTTTCAGAATCATATAAATTTAAATAAATCTACTTCCCTTCATGTTTGGGGGTTGTTTCCTACTAATTTAAAGCTCTTATTCATCTATTGCTTGTACATATCTAGCCAACTTGTAGTATTTTCTAACTTGTTGAGCTTGTGGAATGAGATTTATCTTCTTATTGTTGAAGCTGTCATATGTCTGTACCTGGTTGTATTTTATGCATCAAAGGGTGTCCCCCCCTAGGTCTAGCAGAACCTTAAGTGCAGGAGGATCATTAGGATCCTATGTTAGTTGGTCCAGTCCACTTGATTTATCTTTTAATTGGAGTTGGCTTCTCTTGAAAGTTGGCTACAAGAGTACTGGTTGTTGTGATTTTGTGTTGAGCATAAAAAACCACCAACAAAAGTGGCAACTCTGTTGGGGACTAATAGTGTCTTGTAATTGCATTTTTCAGTAAGGTTGAGAGAAGTTGTACTCACCTTGTTGATTGTAGTCAAACCCATAAGTCTGGCCAAAAATCTTTTGTGGAAGAGTCTTAGAAGTTTAGAAATCTGAAAGTCATTTTCAGATTTGAAAGTGTATCCTAGAAAGTTTTTGTTGCAGTGAAATTTGAAAATATTATGTGACTCTATTGTGTGGAATGACCTAGAAGTCTAAAACTGTTTCAAGAGTGAAGATCAGTTGTTGAAATTTTATTCCTCATGTGGGAGGTGGAAACTCTATAAGAACAAACCTGAGATGTGGAGATCCCCTGCATATCTTCAGTCAGAAGTAAAGTGAACAATAGCAACGAATATATCTAGTTATTCCTTAGAAAATTTATGAGATAACTTTGTTCCTTATAGGGTGAAGCAAGTCACCAGGAAAAGGAATGTTGGTTTTAAGGTTACATACATCATTGAAATAAATTTTAGTTAGAAATATTATGAGAAATATGTCAGGTTATGAAATTAATGACTGCATGTGTTTTGCAAAGTATTTGTGAAATAGTAAGCTGCATTGTCCAAGTAATCATTTAGTAGATGTTTCAAATTTGATGGATCTAGATGTGGTTCCTAGATCTAAAAATCCTATGTCAAATCTGAAAGAAATTGATAGGGAGATTGAAATATATCTTCAAAGAATCCAAGATAAATTCATCTTGCTTTTAAGAAAGAAAGTAGGGGAGAGAAAGGAAGAATCATCATATGTTTTTTATGAAAGATTTATTGCTACAATAAATGAGCTTCCCACTGATGTTAGACCCCATGAGTCCGTTTGTATTGAGTTATTCTTAGAGATTGATCAGCCTGACTCAATTAATTGGTCTATAGCCTTGAGAGAAGAAAGAGTTGCACATATTAAAGAATGGATAGATGAGATTGAGATAACTAAATCTAAAAATACACATAGTATTGAGTATAATGATGTTGATAGTGAAACTGGTGAATACCAAAGTAATGGAGATGAATCCGTGAGTGGGGATATCTCTTGTGGTTTTGAAAATGATTCTTATGATTAGTATGATAGTACAAAATTTTGTTCTCAGTATGAGGAGGATGGAAATATAAATTGTTGTTCTAGTGTGCATGATTGTAACTCTATAGAGTTTTCAGATTTGAATAATATGAATGACAATATTGTTAATCCCAATCCACAAAGTGTTCGCAACCAAGGTTATGAAACTATGTTACAATATATTGCAACACTTTATGATCAGCATGATAAAGGTTATGATGCAGATGTAAGTTGTTGCAATGATAAAATAGATGTGCATAAAGACATGAGCACGGAAGATTTAATGCATGCATCAGATTGGGACAATGTTTACAGAACAAAAGGTAAAAGCAAGGAACATGAAAATGAAAGAGAAGGTTCACTAAATAGTGAACAAATCTCAGAACTCTTAGTTGTTGATCTTCAGAGGTATACATCCAAAAATGTCCCCAATTTCGCATACCCAACCAGTATATGTTTGATATTGATGATATCTTTGAAGGTGTGAAGTATGATACATATGATATTGATTCTTTCCTTACATTTGAGTTGAATAGTAGAAACGATGAAAATGCATATAAGATTGATAGTTGTAATGATGTGGATTCATATGCTGACATGAATTCAAAATTTAAATCTTATGCTGATCTTGGTGTTAAAGAGAAAGACAAATCTAAAGTTGTTTTCCTAGATTTGCAAGTGGTTAATGAACCATTACTTGATGATATATTTCCATGTTTACAAAGTGCTAATAGAATTTGTGATTAGCAAGATGAAATGCAGTCATTCTATTTGGAAATGTTTCTTTCTAGTTTGCAAGCCAAGGTTGCAGATGAATTTTTTTCTCTTGTGTAAACTAGTGATCAAGATGTGCCTAATGTTCACAGCTTTCAAATTAAGTTGGATTACTTTTCTTTTCAGTTGGGAAATGATTGTAAACAATATGACAAATATGTGTCATTTGATGATAAACATTTTGAAGTGGGTTTTGTTTTTAAAAGATTGAATGATTATGAACATGCTGATTATCTTTTATGTGATGATATTGATGAGAAGTTGCAGTGTTTGTGATCAGATAGATGTAAATGAAACTTCCAGCTTACCCTTGTTTTATGGAAATGAGAATCATGTGTTTGATTGAGGTAAGAATTGACTCCATTTTTATGCCCCAGGGCCATTTGTGAATAATGTATATATGTTGTACAGTTGTTTTGCTTCAGTTGTGTGGTTTGTTTGGAACAAAGTACCCTGTTATTTGGGTAGAATAAGGAACCCCTTTTTTGGAGAAGAAGAGAAGTGATCTGTTTTTGGGTGGTTTGCTCTACCAAAGTTTCTAGATTCTTGTGTTGATCTTGCAATCAACCATCCCCAATCAAAGCCACTATTGGGACTCACAAAATTTGAGGAATTTGAGAGGCCCATTTCAAAATTTGGCATTTGCACTTTCAAATGACCACCTAATGAATCAACCCGAGAGGTCTACTTTGAGGGCATGTAAAATGCAGCCCGATGATTGTCATGATAAAATACTTGGGAAATGTGTCCTACATATTTCATTGTGCCTATGCAGTGGGTTACAACTTTCAGAATTCCGTAGAGATCAGTTTGTCAAGTACCCATTTCAAGGGGTGGACTGAAAGTTGTTTTATACACATGTAGAGCTGTTATCAAATGACTCACTTTGAGGCCTTGCATTTCATGACCAATTGATCATCATGTTAAATAAAGTGTACCCGTAAATTGTAGGCATATAGGTGTATCCACATGCCAAATTTCAAGTCCCTATGAATCCATTTTCTCAGTTTGGCAAGCCCAATCCATTTGCAGTTTGTGTTGTTTACATAAGTCCTTGTTTTAACAACTAGTCAGAGCACCACTTTGCATATGTGTAATAAATGCCCAGTCGATTGTCACATCAGAATGTTTATTCCAAGGTATTTCTAATATGTAGGACAAGATGTGTTTCTAGTTTGACGCCCTTACCAATCCGTTTCACTAGTTTTCAAAGGTCATCTAATTTGGAATTTGTAGAAATCTGCAAGTAGTGTTTTCTCAAAAGCACTAAATGGTCAACTTTGAATGCCTGTATCTTTGGCCTAGTTGAGAGTCATGAATAAATTATTGTTTCCCTTTATTTTAATCATATAATTAATGCTCCATATGTATTTTGGGGTCCTGGTCATCTCGTTTGACCCATTTGCCTTGCCAATTCCAAAAGCTAGTTATGTTGTTTTTTTGCACTTCCTATGTTTTATCTGTCAAGTGGTTGTTTTCAAACCCTTATACATTTTGCCTCATCTTCTGTCAAGACAAAATGATCATTGCATCTTTTTCATGGTCCCCAAAAGTACATATGCCCAGGATCTTGACTTCTCAGAACATGATTTGGTATTTTTAGCAGAGGTGCTTGATCAGGTTTGCACAGTGGTTTGACAATGTTCAGTTGCAGACAAAATTAATTGGTCAAATTTGAGCATTAAAATATTTCAATCCAAGAATTTTCAAGTAGAATGGTTTTGGAGGATGATAGCTGGTACATCAGACTATGTGTTGGTCAGATGGCATGGTCTCAAATGGCCATTTGAGCGGTTTTTGAGGGTAGTTTTTGGGGTTACAAAGGTGATTTTGATCAAATTGGCAAAGTGATAAAAACCAGTTTATATTGATTAGATTTTGCACATTTTTGCTCCAAATGAATGCATAAGTGGTTTTGAATCACTGCAAGGGGTCATTGTCTTACTTAAGCATGCTCCAATTTCATATCACTAGCATACTTTTACAGTAAGATGGAACAATCTACTTAAATCTAGGACTATTGACACACATTTGAATATATTTGGGCTATATGCTTATGACACACTGGGGGTTATTGGTCAAGTCATTTTGGCTTATTTTTTAATCCTTTAGAATATAATCAATCTAGCTTAGGGCATCAATTATATGTTAAAGGAACTTGAATGCAGTTGTGCCGGGGGGGGTTGTATTGCACTTTAGAAAGCATGTCAACTGATGTTCTCATTAGTGGGCTAGGTGCACAAAAGAGAGGTTGCAATCTATAAGGGCACGGTAATATTATATGTGATAGGTGTAAGGCCAAGTCTGTGCACAGGGTAAGCGTTATGTTGTGGTGAAAGTGTTTGAAAACTTCAAGCAAATGAAAATTGCAGGTTACATGTGCAGGTGGCGCCGTATAAGAAAAGATTTTAAAACTTTCAAGCATGCAGCATGTGAATAGAGGGAATGTATACTTATCCCAGATTGCTAGTGGGTGGGTTATTCTAAATATTTAAACAAATCCACTCACTTTCTTAGTGTCAAAAGCCAAGTACTTTTGGCGGGTGAAGGAAGCTTGCAACCCAGTGGGGCCCAGGAGTGCACTCATTCTAAGGGGCCCATATTTTGTAACAAAGAAGTAAGTTAAAGTGAGAGAAAGTTGCAGAGGATCCAACGGTGGTCACTGATCCATGATGGGAAATTGCTTGTTAGTTACCCATCGCGACTTGGCAATAAGGGGGGCAAAGTATAGTGATGGGTCCAGCCTAAGGTGAGTTGGCAAGTTAGGTGGCGGCACAGATGGACTCGCAAACCAATCTAGAGGTTACACATGGCGGGACCTAGTGGAAAAATAAAAGTAAAATATATAGTTTCAAACTATGTTAAAAATGTAAAAATTTAAATGACTCGTTATGCAGAGAGATTAATTTGCTAGTGGAGCATTTTTTTATCCAAATATACACATATTATATGTCGTTGGAAAGCTCTCAGAATGAGCAGTTCATTTGTGCAATCAATTTTAACATACGTTAATTATTTTGAAATAGCTTCAACGGGAATGATGTAGAGAATGTTTTTCAATTAGAAAGAGGGCATTTTCAGCAAGCCAAGTGTGTGAGCAGCAGATGGCAGAAAGAGTGGGACAATTGTCATTAGCAGATGAAATGTGGAAATCTTTTCTCTTCCTTCTTATTCTCATTTTCTTCTCATTTGTAGGGGTTCCAGAATTTTTGCGAGCAAGGCTCCATAATTCATTGTTTCCACCTCTGAATTTCTCTTCCAAGTTTGTAAAATTTTATGGGTCTTTTCAAGGTATAGAGTTGCATTTCGATTTTGCATATTGTTTCCTAGTTGTAGGTTTTACTTGTGTAAGGCATGAGTATATTTCACACAAAATTATCTCTAAATATGTAATTACTTGTTACAAATTAAATCCTCAAGGAGGCTAGAATTTTTCATCTTAAGGAGATTGTTGTGATTGCTTGTAGGCATTCTTCAGTGAAGAGTTTAAATTCTGTAATCAATCATAAATAATGGAATATGTATTCTAGATCTGATGATTTTGTAAATGAGTTGAGAAATGCATTGGTATAGGGTATTGATGTAGGAATATTTTATAGTGAAAATAGATTTGCAGTTGAGATTTGCATTTGTAGTTCTGTGTGTGATTCCATACCCAATGAACAAGGCACTGGTCTTTGAAGAATTTGGGGATATTTTCAGAATCATATAAATTTAAAGAAATCTATTTCCCTTCATGTTTGGGGGTTTTGTCCTACTCATTTTAAGCTCTTATATTGCTTTTACAGTTCTAGCCAAGCTGTAGTATTTTCTAACTTGTTGAGCTCGTGGAATGTGTTTTATTTTCTTATTGTTGATGCTGCCATATGTCTGTAACTGGTTGTATTTTATGCATCAAAGGATGTCCCCCCTAGGTCTAGCAGAACCTGAAGTGTAGGAGGATCATTAGGATCCTATGTTAGGTGGTCCAGTCCACCTGATTTATCTTTTAATTGGAGTTGGCTTCTCTTGAATGTTGGCTGCGGGAGTACTGATTGCTGTGATTTTGTATGCAGCATAAAAATCCACCAACAGGGGTAATATGAAAAATTTAGTAGTGACTTTTCCAACCCCTAAGGCTTTGCCTTAGTTACCAGTGGAATTTCTTGTTGGTGGCGGAATACTCTATTCTACCGGTGGATTTGCCAGTATAGATCCATCTCCACTTTGTTCTTCAGATTTTCTAGCCCATCTCTTGGTACGATCTTGTTGTATTTCATCTACCTTCTGCTTCCCTTTCTCATTGTCTTTATCATTATTATTCGGCTGAGTCTTGCTTCTGCAATACGTAGCAATATGACCTATTTTGTTACATGCATAATATGTAACATTGTTCTTCTGAATTGCTTTGACATATTGGGTATTATTATTATTTCTTGACCTACAATGATTAGAAAAATGTCCAAACTTTCCACATGCATGACACTTAACATTCATTCTACAATCTTCTGATTTATGACCATATTTCTTGCAATTTTTGCATTGAACGAGAACAAAATTGTAGTTTTGATTTTCCTTATTTCTATATTGTGTAGCCATATGACCACATTTATTGCAAACAAAGCATCTACCATTGAATTTATAAGCATTAGATTGCCTTACCAGTTTCCTCTATTCTGATGAGTTCTGCATACCGGTTGTCTGATCTTCATTAGCAGTACCAAAGCATTCACCTTGTACAAATCCAAGTCCTCTAGAATCATCAATCTGTCTTTGTCTTTTCAGTAATTCATCCAATTGTGTAGCACTGATCATAAATTTTGTTTTATATTTGCTTGTAGTAGTCAGATCATCTCTCAGAGTAGTTATTTGTCTTTCAAGTTATTATTCATTTTTCTGGGAGTGTGCCAAATCAGTTCTCAACATATTATTCTCATGAGTCAATCTTCCACATTCATCAAATTTGTTCTTCAAAGATAAAACAAGACTATCTTCCTTCTTCTTTTTGTCCTCAATATCTTTTGATAACCTCATGGTAAGATCTTACATTTCACTCTTCATGAGCATATTTGCTTGACTTAGTTTTTGACATTGTTCCTTAAGAGCATTCTTCTCCTCATCATCTGGTTGTTGCAAAAGTTTTTTTCTTTTGGCTTGAGTAGATGACAACTTTTCTTGAAGAATAGAAATGAATTCATTTGTAGAATTCACCTCTTCTTGCAATTTCAAGTTCTTCATCCTTTCGGCATCATAATCCTCAAGAGCCATCTCAAGTTGCCTTTCCATAACCATGTTCAAATATTTTGGTTTTAGGATCTTCCTCAAGCTATTAAACTTCTTCCGAGGTACCAAGCTCTGATACCAATTATTGGGATTTGAGAACACTGTGACGGGGGGGTGGAATCAGTATTCTGTCAAAATCAGCAATATTTAACTTTCTAAACCATGCATGTATGTACCGGTAAACAAAGAAGCATATAACAAGAAGAAAATAAACCATCCACATAAATAAACACCATAACACACAAAATTTATATGTGGAAAAACCACGGTAGGATTTGTGACCTAGAATATCTGTTCACTGGCCATATTAAAATATATTACATAAACAAGGGCCTACACTTGCAAGAAGTGTGAGGCCCCACCCCGAGCCATCATAGCATTTCAATTATTTTCATGTTGGACCCATTTTGGATACTATATTTTGATGCATTATGGACCCGAATTTTATATATCTCCTGTTATGGATAACATTGATATGATTATGTCATTTACTTTCATTTTCTGTACTTCATTTTTTTACTAGAAATTATGGATGCATGCTCTATAAATAATTTAATTCCATGTTTATGAGGATGATTCCATTTAGTAGATGATTGTATGTGAATGTTATCAGATAATTGGATACTTGATTTTTATAATTGAAATTTTATGCAATGTCTAAATAATATTCTTTTGATAATATTATATGTGATTTTTGGAATTACTAATGTGCAAGTGAGATGTGTAGGAAAATTATTCCATGTGACCATGGAAATTATTCGGAGAATCAAGCCTAGGCCTATGTGTGATTGTGAAGCTAGGGGTTGTCTATTTGTAGAGACAACCCCTCGTTTGTAAATGCGTTTTAATTTTTAAATGTTATGCTTGGATGTGTGTTTAATTTGGAAATTGTTTAATTTATCAATTCCCCCCCCCCAAAAAAAGGGACATTCACCATGTGTGATTTAGTGATGTGTAATTCTTTTTGTAGTGTCACTTGACACATGTGTTGTAGGATGAGTTGGCATTGCCATGTCTCTTTTTGAAGAAATCTATTTTATCAATTCATGTATTTTCAATGATCCTAAAATGGTCCCAAGTAAACCTTGGATAGGGAGCCATTAAAAAGGTCAACTTAGGGTTGACCCGTAGGTAAACTTTGGGTGGACTTCTAGGGGGTTAAACTAACTCCTGGGGTCAAGTTAGGGGCACTTTTAGTGGGCCATATAATGTACCTATGGATGAAGGCCAAATTTATCCATGTGTCCACTCCCTAGGGCCTGTTTAACCTCCCCAAAAATTGAGTTTCCCAAGTTAGCCGAATTTCATCTTTAGAAGAGCCTTCCTAGGTAAGATAACCCTCCTCATGAGTGGCTTTGCTCTTCCCCATTCCTTTTACCCTTTTTGAGGTGTTTTGGATAGAGATTTTGTAAGGTATTGGGAAGACAAACCAATGAACATCCTTCACCCTTCCCAAGTGGGTTGGAAAGAGTGAGGAGTGTCTTCATAGGGAATAGTTTGGGAGGGAGAAGTTTGATCACCCACTCTCCATTGTGAAGACTTGGATTTTTGAGCAAATTTTTGTAAGTTTTTGGGGAATTTTGGCTAAGTTTTGGAAGGAGAAAAAGTTGTGGATTTGGGAAGCTCTCCTACAACTTCTTTTACCCTTTTGGCTGATTTAAGGTTGGTTGAACTCCTATCTCTTGTATGATGTTGTTTTCTTTTGAAAATATTATGGTTGTAATTGATTTTCCATTGCTATTTTTTTTATATATGTGTAGGAAGAAGTAGAGTTCTTCCCTATGTGTTTTGGTTGAGTTTTTATTTTTTTTGTTTTTGGAAGTTCTCAAAGCCAAACTCATCCTTGGGAGGGTAGAGTAGCCTTGGGGTGAAGGGTTGTTTGATAGCCTTTGAGTGAGAGGCTCTCTTTGGAGGAGAGTGAATCTTAAGGGATTTTGTGACCCTTGCTGCATTGTGATTTGTTTATGCAATGGGGGTCATAAGGGGAGTTTTTGGCTTGTATGCCTTGGGGTACATAAGGGATTATAGGGACAAGTTTGGAACTTGTGGATGTGTTATTTGTAGCCTTGTTATGGCATTATGTTCTCTATTTGCAGAATTCTCCTTGAGGTACATAGTCCACCTTCACCCCACTTGAAAATTCACATATGTGATGTTGTGTAATGCTTGGGTTGGGAGTGTCTTTTGTTGTTATGAGTTTTCTACTTGTATGCATTTGAATGTGTGTTTCCCATCTAGCTTTGATTCTCCTAGCTCAGGGGTGGCTTCTAGTAAGCCTAGGTTGGGAGGTGAGTCTCCATGGTCACAACCTCAAGGTTTTTATTGTAGGTTGCTTTGGAAAGGATTGGAAGGAAAAGATTTGATTGGATCCTATCTCTATTTGTATTAAGAAAATATATGTATTTGGGAAGCCCTCATTTAATAGAAATGAGAGGCTATTTTTTGTACCTACCTATTTGCAAAAGAAATACCATGATTAATAAATGTATTAATTGATTAAGTTTTATCATGAAATAAGATGTATTCTTTTTAATAGATTTTGATCTTTCAAAGAAAGAATAAAATCTGAGTTATTTCACTATAGCTATTTGAGTAATTTCTTTGTAATTATTCATTGCAAAAAAAAAAAAAGGAAAGAAAATAAATAGTTGTATATCTAAGTTGCACAATTCTATTTTCTTTTATTATTCTGCAAATATAAGTGTCAGAAATGCAGTTAAAAATAAATAGGAAATTTTTTATTTTTGTCTATAGTTAAATATCAAAAATTATTAGGCAAATGCATCTCGTTGTTAATAAATAAATGGATTTTAGAAGAGGTTAATTGCAGCTGTAAATAAAATCATTTTTGCTATATTTACTATTCTATAAATACATTTATTGTTGTTATATATTTTTTTGTAAATCTGGAAAAAGCATGTGAAGTGGAAAATAGGTTGATCTAGATATTGTTATTTCATATCAAAAGAAAATTGCATGTTAATGAAAGGAAATAAAAATTAATCTACTTTGTTTATTAAAACTAACCTACTCTAAATAATGTAAATTCAGACTTATATATATATATATATATATATATATATATATATATATATATATATATATATATTAATATAATATAAATAAAATATATATTAATATATAAAATATAAATAAAATATATATTAATATATATATATATATTATATATTAATATATATTTTATTTATATTTTATAATTAGAAAATGAAATGAGTTGCAGATCTTATATTCTGGTTCATTCTTCATGTATGCATGTCTGCATATATATATGTGTGTGTGTGTGTGTATAAATACATATATATTTTTATATATTTATACATATATAAATACATATATATATTTATATATATTTATATATATTTATACCTATATTTATATATATATATACACATATATGTATATACATATATATATATTTATACATATATATATTTATATATATATATATATATATATATATATATAAATATATATTAAAAAAAATTTAAGTAACAAAAAAATACAAACCCGCCCGAAGCCGAAGCCCTTGCGAGCTACTATTGGGCAGCTCGGGCCCCTCTATGGGTCAAGACCCACAGGGGCGGTCACAGCGCCATTGCAGGCCACGACCCACAAGGGTGCCTGGACGTCACTGCGGGCCACGACCCATGTCCCATAGGGATGTCGTGGCATCGTTGTAGGCCATGACCCCTAATGGTCGCCTCGGTCGCGACCCCCAATGGTCTCCTCGGCTGCCATTGCGGGTGGCCACCACAGTGGCTGCTGCCGCCACTTAATTATGTCGTTGCCTCCCTCCTTCATTGAATATGCAGCCCCTTGCGGAAGTTATTTCCCTCCTTCGCCACCATTAAACCTGCACACACACACCAAGGGAAAAGCAAAAAAAAATATGATATGTAAAATAATAAAAAAAAACCCTAACCCATTTTCGGGTTAGGGTTAGCATTTTAAATAGAGAGTAGAGAGAAACAAGCAACCCTAACCCAATTTCGGGTTAGGGTTTGCTTAATAAGAAGGAAATGAAAAGATTAGGGTTTATAATAAAATATTAGTAAAATGAGAGGAGGGGGAAATTCTTTTTAAATTTTGAAAAAGAATTTCCCCCCCCATTTGTCTATAGCCATGTGTAGAATTATTTAACTCTTAATTATTGACTAGGGTAAAGTTAGTTTTTAATATAAACCTTTTGGGGATTAATTTTTATATAGCTATATTATTCTCTTAATTGAATAAATTTTATTAACAAGGTTTATTAATGAGAATATTATATAGTTATTTTTTCGTATTTAATTAAATATGGATGTTGGGTTAAAATAACTTTAGGGGATTTTATTAATGGAAATTATTAAATGCATAATGTAAAATTTTAGCCTATGAGGTCATTGATTGTCAAATATTTAATAGTTGAGATTTAAATATCCAAGGGGATTTAAATTTGAATTTAATATAAAATGAATTAATTAGTCTGATATTATATTTGAATTAGGTTAACTTTATTAATTTAATTAAAGGCGTTTTTGCGTTCGTTCAATTAATTATTTTTAATATGAGATAATATTATCATTATTTTATTTAGGTTTGAGTATTTTAAATTCTATTGAGATAATTAATACCTCTCGATTCTTGTTGGAGAATTTTAATGAGAGGAAATTAATTAGTTTAATTAGATTAATTAATTAAGTTGAGTTGACCGCTTTTAGGGAATAATTAGTCTTCTCTAATTATTGTCGCCATATTGATTTAGTTAATCAAATCAACTTTAGTAAACCATTCTTTAATCCCGAGTTAACCCTAGTTAAGACAAAACTTATTTATTCCATTTTAAATCTAGTTTATTTAATGTATTTATGTTGTTTAAAAATAATAATTTGCTGTTTTGTTTTTGCCCAAAAGTTTGGGCATGACAGGAAGGCATACTGCCTGGAGCATACTACTCATCACTAACAAGCCTCATTGACTACAAGCTTTCTGCCGAAGTAAATTACTAAAAAATGAACTCAAGAATGCATCTGCTATGACAGATAGAGTTCTGGTTCTAGTTTTGCTCTATACCGGTTTAGAGTCTTGAACTATTACCGGTATTACTTCTCCTCCAAGAGTGGTTTCCTAGCTATCTATAGATCATTGCATGATACAATATTCACATACAAAAATGATCTCCATACATATATTTCACATCTCATAGTTCTGCTATATGTCTATCTCTATACCATCTCGACATGTCTCTTAAATTGACCTAGCAGACTGACTTATATACCTATTACATATGATATGCCTTATGTCGGCTTACAATGCATTTACAAAGAATATTCAATGTCAGCCTCGACAATAATTACAAAATGATTTACTAAAATAAATCTTTCTTGATGTCGGCTTCCTTGAAGTATTGATGTCAGTGTAGGCCTGAATGTATCCAATGTTGGTATCTACCTCCTAGTGTCAGTTTGTGACTTCCATCAAGTCTTGTTGCCTTCTATCTGATCTTGTTGCCATGAATGATAATAAAATGAATCCAATGAGTGTCAATTGCGAATAGATTGTAGCATGTTGTGGATGTTTGAGGTGTAATTCTTGGAGGTGATTCTTGGGTACGGTGTTGGTTAGGTCCAAGCTATGTCTTAGCCAACATTTTTTGGGTCTGCATGTATTATTGTAGCATGTAAGGTTATTGTTTTGTAATTTGTATTGATGGTTGAGCCGACCTTGAAATATAGGTTGATGATTTGTATAAATATATGTAATATTCATATGAGAGATGTATCCACATATGCGGACATTTATTTGATCTTTCAGTAGCACAGGAGAAGTGCGAAGAAGTGTGAAGAAGTGTTAAAGAGTAGAGTTTGAGTTTGTGCTTAACAAGAACTATAACCAGGCATGAGGAGATTCTATTTCATCAGTTCATGATGCTCTAGATGCAATCTAAATGTTTTTGTAAGGCAGTGAGCCTTCCCAAGGGTTGTAGCCCTTCTTGTTTTGTGATTTGAGCAGTGAGCTCTAGGCATTGAGCCTAAATGCATGTGCATTCCTCATTGTAATATTTCACTTACTCCAAATAGGGTATTATCTCATTATGGGTAGGTTGCCACCATTTTTTTTCCCTTAACTGGGTTTTCCACGTCAAAAATCTTGGTGTTATGTGTTCTATTGATGTGGTGTTGATTTATGTTTTTGCTATTTATTATCAGAATTGAATTTAAGTTTGGAGTTGTGTAGAGTTTGAGAACAAATTGATTCACCCCCCCTCCTAGTTTGTTGCATTTTTTCCAACATATGTTACATATAATTCTAATAGTATATCCCTAACACATGTACCAATCATATCATCTAACAATTGTAAATGTTTGGACCAAAACAAGCAACACCTAGACCACAAAAATAAGGCTTCCAACTATTCTCATTATCAACAACATGATAACATCTATTGGATAAATTTCTAAGGCCACATGTCCAAGTCCAAACCATTGTACCAATAATAATGATCTATGGCCCATAGACATAATTGTAAACACTTCAAAATTGTAGCTAAATCCATCGGCGTCGAGACTAGAACCTATCTGGACCACACTACTTGACATCAATAATAACAAATCATATATTTGTAACAATCTCCCCCTTTGTGATTTATGGTAAACAACCAAAAACATTTTCCTCAAAACTCCCCCTAACTATAGAATCACCATACAGAGTAAAACTCTTTCATTTTTTAGCATTCTTCTCCCAAAGAAGATATAAAATAGATATAAAACATTTTTTACTACTCTTATCCCCATTTTCCATCAAAGACAAAGGCTAAACCAATTAACATAACACAAAATAATTGATAATTATCCAACCAAATATCTTTGAACTATTTCTTCAATCTGATTACTGAAGCATTCTAGGAATGAGTAGCAACATCTAGAATCCTGCTTTGACATTCATAGTCAATACATTTGTTCACAATATCATCCAAAGAATCTATATTTTTAGCATCTTTCTCAACATTTTTTTCATTAGCCAACTATATTGTGTAGGACGTATTGGGATGTGCAAAATTTTGATTAAATGCTCAAACTGTTTTACTTATGTCTTCATGGCCTTAAACCTGAATCCTTAAACCCTAAAAGGTTTACATTGCAAAAGGAAGAAACCAAGTTTATTCTTCAAATATCTATGGAGAAACCAACTCCAACTATCAATATCATCTAGAACTCAGACCAACTCACAAGGATTCAATATATCCTTCTACACTTTGGGCTTTGCAAGACCCAGTAAGGTGATCCCTTAGTGATTTTATAATCTTTGCACCATACTCACTAATTGCACTAAACCAATGCAAATAATCTCATATATAGGCTCAACAAAGAGGGAGAATGCTCAAGAATGGAAAATTATTCAATGATCATCAACCTATTGGAGCATGAGATGGAGAAAACATATAATAAAAGTCATCAAACAAATATATTTTGATAATCAACAATTTATAGCAAATATAGATGAATAGAGCACAAAACTGATTTTAAAGACTAAGACAAGCTATAAACAATACCTTATTCCATTGGGGAGTCAAATTCATGAAATGTAAGATGAATTATAATAGAATTTATCTGATAGTATGTCAAACTAAGAATATATTGCATTTCAATATATCTCAACTATGATCCAAACCTAAACTACTTATCAAAATCCCTACACAAGGCCTACCACTTTGTAATTTTGTTCAAGCATTTAATTGATCCTTTAGATCACAACATAAACACAAATCACATATATCACAATAATGTAATGAATGAAAGAAATCTTTGATTATATTTCATTCAAAATATAGCAGAATCATACAATGGAGAGAAATAGGTTTGGATTCTATTTCATTAACTCAAATGCTCCAAATTGTTCTTAGGTGGAGATTGACTTCTTGGGCCATATCCCATGCTTGATCCACCAGATAGAGGAGGAGCATGTTGCATATATGGATGGTATTAATCATAAACATGTTCATATGGAGGAGGTCTATAATGATGTTGCGTATAGGGACCACTTGGTATAGAGTCATGATGGGGAATGGAATATTTGTTTTGTCCATGTTTACCATACTCTATAGGCATGTCATGAGTTTGTTCTAATGTGTTGCCCCCAAATTTGACATGGGGTTTCGTTGTGTCCAAATTTTGAGCATGACTTTGGATATCCAATTTCTTTGATAGTTGGTCCTTAGCATTGGTATGTGATTGAGTATATTTTTCTGCATAAGACTTCCATAATGGTCTGCGAAGGTGAGTATCATATGCTTGACCATGTGTATGTGGGACCTCAGGTTTTTGAAACAAAGATGATGGTGATTTAGGCACAAGATATGGTCCTCTATTTCCTTCACTATTAGGCCTCCTTTGATCCATGTTGAGTTCAGGTTCTTGCAAAGGTTGATTTTCCATTATTTGAGACATGTCAACATCATGGGGGATCTTGGCTCTATTTTGTGCCATTACTTGTAGAAAATATTTTCTATCTCTCCTCATTATTTCCTCAACCAATCTATTAAAATGAAGATCCATAATGGAGTCTTCCACTTCTGTTGAATAAATGGAAAAGTTGTCCATATTTTCATTGTGTGTATCATTTTTGTTTGTAGTGTCCATGTTCTCAATATTTGGAATGTTTCTATAGGCATCCATGTCGAGTAATGTGGTATGATCAAAATTGAAAAAGACATCATTGTCATACTCATAGGCACTCATGTTTGTGGACTCTTCAACCTCTTTAGCTTGTCTCCTAGATTTTTGGGAATAGGTTTCAACCATGAACTAGGTATTGACCAAGATGTGTGAGACTAGATGAAAATGGAAATAGTATGGAAGACCAAGAGTTGAATAGAATGTAAATGAATCTGAGGTGTACTTGCAATGTCCAAAGTTTAAGACCAAGTATTTATGTGGTAGAGTAGGTGTGTCTTCCAAAGAGATGATATATTATCTTGATGAGGTAATTTGACCTTGACTCTAAGTAAGACCAAATGAGACCCAAAGGTAATAGACCTTGATGAGGGACCACTTAGCAAAATGTTGTTGTATGTATTGTGTTGACAAAGCAAGATGAGGACAAGAAAATGACCTTTTCACTCAAGTTTAGAAAAATATAAATGTAATGAAATGTGGAAAGAAATGATGGACTTTGTGAGACCCAAAAATAGGTTGAATGCTAGATGAAAACCTAGAGAGATAACCTAGGAAGCTCAATAAGTCTGAAACTGACTGCTCTTGTTTACCAGACTGTAATTTTTTTCAATTCTGAACACAGACGTGCCTGTATACTTCACAGACGTGGTTAAATGACACAGACGTTGTTTAACACTACACAAACACGTTTGTGAGATTTTGTGAATGTAATGTTGCTTAAATGAACACAAACACATTTCTTCCCTTCATAGATGCAACTAAATGACATAGACGTGGTTCTATCAGACATAGACGTGTTTCCAAAAACTAAGTGCAATTTTTCCAATGTGTAAAGTTTGTTGTGACCAAATCTGAATTTTTTACTATTTTTCATGACAAGAGGACACAATGTTGATGAGGACTCAATGTTTGCAAGTGTTTAGACTCAAAATGACTCAAAGAAAAGTGTGTTGTTTGATGTAGAAATGGTTTGCATACACTTGAAGACACAAAAGACACAATGTTTTGATGTTTGATCTTGAATGTTTGAATGTTCAAAAGAAGAAAAGCACAATTCTTATGCCTGGCCAGAACAATAGTTGGTTATCTTGTTGGCAATATTTCAAGGATATTGAGAAGGTTGTTGATGATTATGGACATAACTGATTAAAGATGTTTTACTATCTTGATATTATTATTTTGTCATTGATGTCAAGAAATTGATTTTCTAATTCAGTATGATGTTGCCATATCTTAAGAAATATGATATGAAGATTATAAAGAAGTCGGTAAAGACACATGAAAGAATATGATGAATAAGGGGATAAGTTATTCAATGGGCAACTCTACCGAGTCAGGCAATGATGAGATCTTGATGTTTTAGATTGTTTTAAGATCATACATATGTTGTAAAATGTAAAGGTTAATACTATACTATGTTATCAAGCAAATAACCTAGTCGGTAAACCCTAAGGTTGTCGCAGTTGGTTAATGAAGATAGAATGTCTACTGAGTAAAGTTTAGTATTCACCGAGTTGTAACCGAGCTATAACAGAATGCATTAAATGTTTACTTGTGATATTTAATGAAAGATGCTGATGAGTTGGAGCGGATCAATGATTGGCAAGCCATAGACGAAGTTTGTTAGTGAATCTAAGACAATGGAAAGTCAGCAAGAAGATCTATAGCTCAGATTAAACTACATTACCCTAACATAAGTTCCAAGGTGAATGTGCAAGTTCTGAGGCAGGGTAAAATGCTTTCAAATCGAAAGTTACAATGAACCTGGACAAGATTGAAGATCCGATGGCTATGATTGTCATGGGAAATGTGAGCAAGGAGATTAAGTAGTTAGATTGAACAATGTATGCGGGCCAGTGTATGCATAGGGATGCTACATAGTGATTATCGAGCATAGAAGCTTGAAGATCTATTAGAATAACAAAGTATTGATGCCCAACAGATAGACAAGATTAGTTCTATGTCTAGATTGTATTGAACAAATAGGAATCTGCTTTAGCATTTTAGATGTGAAGTTGCAGATAGATTTTATTACTGTTATTTTGTGAAAGTGATAGTAAATCTCTTAATCGAGTGGACTTAACAATCTTATATGTAAATCCTCTAACAAGGTGACATTCTGATTGAGTGTTTGAAATCCTTTGACAAGGTCACTTCTAACAAAGTGAAGATCCTAACAGATCTGAGGGAAATCCCTTAACCGGGTCACATCTAGCAATGTGTTTTGTAATCTTTAACAGGATTTTCTTTTAATCGAGCATACTCTAGAAGAGTATATTTCTTAGTGGGTCTGAAATCCTACAGTGGTTTTTCCCTATTTGGGTTTCCACGTTAAATCTGGTGTTATGAGGTTTATATTGTTCATATGCTTTTGAGTTTGCATGTTTGATAGTTTTTGATTATATGACTGATATATGTTACCGAGGTTGAATCTAATGTTTTTATGGATGATTAAGTTTGTATGATTCACCCCCCTCTCATCTTGTTGGCTATTGGATTTGTACTTATATTAAGTATTAGAACTATCAATTGGTGTAAGAGCTTTGGACTCCGAAAGGAAAGTTTAAAGGCACTTGAGTTAAAGATCCAAAGATGTATAAGAGGGATGCACCCAAGTTGAATAAGTCAAGTTTCTCTACATGGCAAAAAGGATGAAGCTACATCTATCAGGAGTTGGAGAATATGCTTTATACTATCTGGAGAATGATTTTGTTGCACTGAGCACCTATCCATTGACTATGGAAGAGATAAAGGCAAAGCAAGAACATATTCAAGCAATGATTGAAATAACATCTGCATTGACCGATTCTGAGTTTAATGATCTAGAAATCTGCAATGATGCAGAGGCAATGTGGACTAAGCTCATATTTGTATATGGAGGAGATGAACATGTTCAAAGAGCAAAAGTTGATAGTCTAAGAGGACAACTTGAATCTATGAGGATGAATGAAGGTGAGAACATAACCCAGTATAGTACAAGACTAAAGGAGATTGTAAATCAAATCAAAGGAGCAGGAGAAACTATTGAAGAAAAGGATGTGACAAGTAAATTGTTAAGAAACCTTCTACCTGCCTATGCAATCCGAGTCTCTGCAATCAATGAATTGAGGTCTGTACCTAATATGGCAGTTTCCTTGGATGCTACTATTGGTAAGCTACATGCATTTGAGTTAAGTAATTTTGATAACAGTGGGTCATTGGTAAATAAAGTTGAATCTGCATTTAGTTCTTTTCATCTGAATGAATCTAATGATTACAATGAGAGAAAGTATAAGTACTCTGAAGGAGATCACAGTGGAGCAAGTAAAAGATTTTGGAAGAACATGGAGGAGGTACATAAATTGTATGAAGAAATCAGAAAGCAAGAAGAGTTTGAAGCACTATTGGCCAAAAGGTTACTGAGAGGCAAAGGTAAGTATAAAGGAAAACTACCTTTGAAATGTTTCAATTGTGATAAGATAGGACATATGGCTTCTAACTGTCCTGACAAAGATTTAACTGAAAAGAGAGATTACCGAGATGACAAACAAAAAGATAATCATTATAGAGGACACTGAGACTTCAGAAGAAGAGATAGAAAGACATGCTTAATTGCTGATGAGGAATCTGAAGATGATAAATCAGATGAGATGGATACAGAGGAAGTTGTTTATGTGGCCATCAAGGATGGATCAGATGAAGAAAGGTATGAAGAAAAAGCCCTAATATCTCACATAAACACTAATGATTCTTGGATTATAGATAGTGGATGCTCACATCATATGACAGGAGATAAACACAAGTTTGTTATGTTAGAAGATTATGATGGAGGCTATGTTAGATTTGGTAATGATGCACCATATCTGGTAAGAGGTAAAGGATCCATAACACTTCTTGATAAAGAAAGATGCAATGATATTTATTGGGTTGAAGGTTTGAAATATAATTTGTTGAGTGTAGCACAGCTAAACAACATAGGTTACGGAATAGAATTTCAGAAAGGAATTGTCAAAGTTCATGACAAGAATGGAAAGTTAGTTGCTACTGGGACACAAACAAAAGGTAATACATTTCACCTTGACTCTACTCACAACAAGTGTTTGCATGTAAAGATTGATAACACCTGGTTATGGCATAAAAGGTTTTGTCATGTTAATTTTGATAATCTAATCAAGATAAGTAAGAAGCACAGAGTAAGAGGTCTACCGAGTCTTGAAAAACTTGAGAATGCTATGTGCCGAGGATGCCAGATGGGTAAGATGACAAGATCCAGCTTTACAAGTAAGTCCTACACTTCTAAGGGAATTTTAGATCTTGTGCACACTGATCTTTGTGGTGCTATGAAAGTTTAAAGTTATTATGGTGATAAGTATTTCATATTATTTGTGGATGATTATTCAAGGATGATGTTAGTAATGTTTTTAAAAGAAAAATCAGAAGCTTGTCAAATGTTTAAGTGGTACAAGGCTAGAGTTGAAAACATGAAACAGGAAGACAACTGAAATGTCTTAGATCAGATAGAGGAGGAGAGTTCACATCTGATGAGTTCAACCTATTTTGTAATGATCATGGTATTAAAAGACAAGTCTCTGCACCAAGAGCTCCATAGTAGAATGGAATAGCTGAAAGAAGAAACAGATCTATTGTGGATTGTGCTAGAACACTGATGATTGAGAAGAAGGTTCCACAAACATTTTGGAGAGAAGCAATAAGCACAGTTGTTTACACCTTGAACCGAGTTCAATTGAAGAAAGGTACTTTGAAAACACCTTATGAAATCTGGTATGGCAAGAAACCTAATGTAAGCTATTTTAAGATCTTTGGAAGTAAATGCTATGTTCATCAAGATGATAGAAATGACAAGTTTGATCAGAAAAGTGAAGAAGGAACATTTTTAGGATATTCTTCTAGAAGCAAAGCATTTAAATGTCTGATCAAATCATCTAACAAAATAGTAGAAAGTGAAAATGTGAAAATTGATGAAATTGCAGAAAGAACTAATGAAAGGAATTCCAAAGAACTAGAAGACTATGATGAATTTGTCTATGTGCAACCGAGAAGTCCTACCGAGATAACTGTTGAAGGAAATGAGGAAGATATCCAATTACCAAGTGATGAAGAGGATCATATAGAGCCTACCGAGCCTGTATTAGCCAAATATGTCAGAAGACACCATGCACCAAGTCAGATTATAGGAGATAAGGATGATCCAGTGATGACAAGAAACAAACTGAGACAGGACACATGTTTGATATCTGAATTTGAACCGAGAATAGTAAAAGAGGCATTCAATAGTGAAGATTGGATAAATGCTATGACTGAAGAGATTGATCAAATCAAGAAGAATGACACATGGACACTGGTCCCAAGACCGAAGGACAAAAATGTAATCAGTACAAAGTGGATCCTCAGAAACAAGCTAAATGAGAAAGGTGAGGTCATTCAGAACAAAGCAAGATTGGTTTGCAAAGGTTAGGCCCAAGAAGAAGGAATTGATTATGGTGAGACTTTTGCACCTATTGCTAGACTTGAAGGAGTTAGAACATTGTTGGCATATGCTACTTTCAAAAACTTCAAGGTATATCAAATGGATGTCAAATCTGTATTTCTGAATGGAATATTAGAAGAAGAAGTTTTCATTGAACAACCTGAAGGATTTGTTGAAGACAATAATAAAGATCAGGTATGTAAATTGAACAAAGCTTTATATGGTCTAAAACAAGCACCTAGAGCATGGTATGAAAGATTGCACTCTTATTTGATTAAGATTGGTTTTATAAGGACAAGTGAGAACAACAACATGTACATGAAGAATGATGAAAATGGAATACTAATCTTAGCCATATTTGTTGATGATATTATATTTTGTGGAAATGACTCTTTATGCAAGAACTTTGGAAATGAAATGAGCAAAGAATTTTAGATGTCATTAATCGGTGAGATAAAGTATTTTATAGGCTTACAGATACTGCAAATGAAAAATGAAATTTTCATTACTCAATCCAAATACATAAAGGAAATCTCGAAGAAATTTGGAATCGAGGATTCAAAGCCAGTAAGTACTCCTATGACTACAAACTGCAAACTATCAAAGAATGATGAATCTGCATCTGTTGATGAGACACTCTACCGATCCATGATTGGAAAACTATAATATGTTGTTCACAGCAGGCCAGATATAGCACATGCAGTAGGTATGGTTGCAAGATTCTCTGCAGATTCTAAGGAAATACACATGACAGCAATCAAAAGAATTTTTAGATACTTGAAAGGCACTGATGATTATGGCTTAGTATATCAGAAAGGAAATGATTTTGATTTATAAGTTTATATTGATGCTGAATGGGTAGGCAACATTGATGACAGAAAAATAACAAGTGGAGGAGCTTTCTTCTTAGGAGAAAGACTAGTGAGTTGGCTTAGCAAGAAACAAGGATGTGTTTCTCAGTCAACAGCCGAAGCTGAATATGTTGTTGTAGAACTGAATTGTACCAACATTGCATGGATCAAACAATTGTTGGAAGGTATAAATGAGAAAGTTACCAAGCTAGTAACTATATTCTATGACAATACTAGTGCCATTAATATTTCAAAGAACCCTGTTATGCACTCTAAGACAAAGTACATATCTATAAAATATCATTATCTTAGAGAAGAAGCTCAAGAGAAGAAAGTGGTGTTGGAATATGTTAACACAAAGGAACAAATAGCTGATATCTTCACCAAGCCACTACCAAAGGACACTTTTGAATATCTCAGAAGTAAGTTAGGGGTCCTACCCCTATCTTTTACTCAGTGACTGAGTTCGGTGAAAGCATCACTTCGATGACTCTATTGAATATCTTTTGGGGAGCTGATGCTGGAGTGATACACTTTAGAATGTTTTTCTAAAAATGTACTAGAAATAATACTGGGATAATACAGAAAATGATACAGGGAACAGGAATTGTAAACAAATGCTCTGACCAAGACTCAGTTGATACACAACAGCAGGAAATAACTTCTTACAGCAAGAAATTATGTTTTAGTTCTATACTTTTTGGCATTGTTGTCAAAGGGGGAGAAGACCAAGAAGAAGAAAATAGAAGGAGAAGATCTACCAAAAGGGGAGAAGACCTGAGAAGACTAACAAGAAGAAGAAACTAGAAGGAGAAGATCTACCAAAAGGGGAGAAGACATGAGAAGACTGAGAGAAGACTACAGATTGAAGTAAAGACTGAAAACATAAGAGAAGTCTGATGTATGGGGGAGAGAATTTCAGCATTTCAGAATCACAACAATCCAAATTTTTTTTAAAGGTCAAATCAAGTGGTTTTGCCATCAATGCCAAAGGGGGAGATTGTTGGCAATATTTCAAGGATATTGAGAAGGTTGTTGATGATTATGGAAATAACTGATTAAAGATGTTTTACTATCTTGATATTATTATTTTGTCATTGATGTCAAGAAATTGATTTTCTAATTCAATATGATGTTGCCATATCTTAAGAAATATGATATGAAGATTATAAAGAAGTCAGTAAAGACATAGGAAAGAATATGATGAATAAGGGGATAAGTTATTCAATGGGCAACTCTACCAAGTCAGACAATGATGAGATCTTGATGTTTTAGATTGTTTTAACATCATACATATGTTGTAAAATGTAAAGGTTAATGCTATACTATGTTATCAAGCAAAGAACCTAGTCAGTAAACCCTAAGGAACCTAGTCAGTAAACCCTAAGGTTGTCGTAGTCGGTTAATGAAGACAGAATGTCTACCGAGTAAAGTTTAGTATTCACCGAGTTGTAACCGAGCTATAACAGAATGCATTAAATGTTTACATGTGATATTTAATGAAAGATGCTGATGAGTTGGAGCAGATCAATGATTGGCAAGCCGTAGAAGAAGTTCGTTAACGAATCTAAGACAATGGAAAGTCAGCAAGAAGATCTACAGCTTAGATTAAACTGCATTACCCTAACACAAGTTCCAAGGTGAATGTACAAGTTCCTAGGTGGGGTAAAATGCTTTCAGATCGAAAGATACAATGAACCTAGACAAGATTGAAGATCTAATGGCTATGATTAATCATGGGAAATGTGATCAAGGAGATTAAGCAGTTAGAAGATTGTTTATAAATAAGGAACTATTGATAAACAATGTATGTGGGCAAGTGTATGCACAGGTATACTACATAGTGATTAGCGAGCACAGAAGCTTGAAGATCTGTTAGAATAACAGAGTATCGATGCCCAGCAGATAGATAAGATTAGTTCTATGTCTAGATTGTATTGAACAAATAGGAATCTGCTTTAGCATTTTAGATGTGAAGTTGCAGATAGATTGTATTACTGTTATTTTGTGAAAGTGACAGGAAATCTCTTAACCGAGTGGAATTAACAGTCTTATATGTAAATCCTTTAACAAGGTGACATTCTGATTGAGTGTTTGAAATCCTTTGACAAGGTCACTTCTAACAAAGTGAAGATCCTAACAGATTTGAGGGAAATCCCTTAAATGGGTCACATCTAGCAATGTGTTTTGTAATCTTTAACAGGATTTGCTTTTAACCGGGCATACTCTAGAAGAGTATATTTCTTAGTGGGTCCGAAATCCCATAGTGGTTTTTCCCTATTTGGGTTTTCACGTTAAATCTGGTGTTATGAGGTTTATATTGTTCATATGCTTTTGAGTTTGCATGTTTGACAGTTTTTGATTATATGACTGATATATGTTACCGAGGTTGAATCTCATGTTTTTATGGATGATTAAGTTTGTATGATTCACCCCCCCGTCTCATCTTGTTGGCTATTGGATCTGTACTTATATTAAGTATCAGAACTATCATATCCCACATGGGGTTTCCCCCAAGGCTACGCTATTTAGAGTGGATACTTAGATGCTTGACCCCACTGGCTCCACCTCGGCACTCACTTCTCTGAGGCAGCCAAGCACTAGTCACCACAAAAAATCCCTGTGGCAAACTTTGTATCTCTACTAAGAACCGTACGTGTGTGGGCCGCTCTAGAGGTCTGACCTCCTGCCCCAACAACTAGAAGGATTTTGTCTTTCTAAAAAAAAATGGTGGTAGCAAGGGCATCTACTCATGTAGCCATACATGCGACACTTTCAGCTTTGTAAATATAGAAGGCTCCCAATCGGTATGGGTTACGCCCTACAACTGATCAAATAAATTTGATCAAATGGGTTTATGGGGAGACATAGTGTTGGTATGAACTAATCAGCACATGTTACCCATGGCTTTCACCATGGATATAGTTATTTATAATGGTTCGAAAGAGGTGGGTTTTTCTCGCTACCACTTGAGTCGTTCTCTCCTCACTAGTAGTCCTAATGATCACATGGGGAGACAGGCCCTCTAGGGATTAAACACAAAAGAGCATTGAAGTGTTTGGTAATCTATAAAAACAAAGCACACAATAAATATCAAAAGCCCTTGCCAACAATTTTGCAACAAAGATTTGTTAGTAGTTTTGCAATAATACAACTCCTACAAGCACACAAGTTAGGTAAATTTTAGATCCAAAAGACTTTGTGAAATAGGGGCCTTCAACAAGATGATTCGCTTCAAAGACAAGATGCACCAATTTTGTTAGCTAGATCGTAAGGTGTTAGCCCGAAATAAACCAGATCTGAAATGAAAATGATTAAATAAAGCCTCAAAACTAGATCAAAAACTAAAAAAACTATAAAATCTGAAACACAGACGCGATTAAACCTAATGCAGATGCGGCAGAAAATCACAAACATGCCTAAATCCTTTGTAGATGCGCCTAGATAACACAGACGCGACTCCCAAACTCAAACTCATCTAAAAGGTACATATAAGTGGTTTGGAAACATAGATGCAACCATGCAATCTGCAAAATAAAATAAAATAATGCCAAACACAGACGTGATTATGGAGGTCACAGACACAACAAAAAATAAAAAATCGAGATTCCAAGATGTGCAGACATGGAAATTTTGAAAGTTTATCGAAAATGTTAGATCTGCAACTTCAAAAACACAAAATTTGCAATAAAATATGTTAAATGCAAAAGGGACAAGAGTCCCACCGGGCATGCCAAAATGTTTATGGTAAAAATGGAAACAACAATATTGAAAGACTAAAATAGATTCAACCACAAAACCCTTGCCTAACAACAACAAAGATCCATCATAACATATGAAAATTACCTAAGACAATGCAAATCAAATGAAATCACAAAGATTATACCATCACATGTCCAATAGGGTTTGGATCTCCATTCTTCCTATCTCCATTGATCTTGCTTGATATATTTGCTCTCAGATTTTATGTGTGCACAAGAGCTCAACGAAGAATGAAAATGTGGTTGCAAGTAGGCTTGATCGCATATGAAAGTTCAAAAGTGTAGTTGGGGGTTCATAATGAGGGAAGCATCTCCTTATATAGAAGAAACTATAAGAAGTGTAAAAGATAAATGGTTAGCCAGGATTAGAGGGTAGGTAGAGAAAATAAGAAAATAATGAGAGGGTAGGTAGTGTAGGAATTAAGAGATGAATGACATGTGTCATGGGTAGAAAAGGCTAATGAATTAATTAAATAAATAAAGATTTATTTAATTAATAGAAGAAGTGGGATCAATTAAATAAATAAAATATGTATTTAATTTAGAAAAAGGGTAATTTAAATAAATTCAGTACCTTGGTGTCCCTCTGTATGCAGGCAAATTGGATAACAAACTATGGGAGGAAGTAGTCAACAAATTTAAAATCAAAACAACCTTATGGAAGAATAAGTGGCTTTCGCAGGCGGGACGTATTCAGATGATTAAACCAGTTTTAGTTGTCATTCCCATCTATTATATGTCTTATTAAAGGGCTCCACTTAAGGCTTTGCTAGTATTGGATGGTCTTGTTAAAAGATTCATCTGGGATGGCTCACAGGAGGAAAAAAAGATCCCATTGATAAAATGGGATACAACTTGCTTGTTCAAGGTGGATGGTGGGGTAGGCCTAAGGATGATGAGCCTACAAAACTTGGCATTGGGTGTGAAACTCACGTGGAAGATGTACAATAACCCACAAAAAGGTTGGTGTAAGTTGATGTCGTTTAAATATTTGGATTCGAATGAGCCAGAAAGAATCTTCACCATGGCAAATTCGATTGCAGGATCTCCAATTTGGAAGTTCATTTGGGAGAGTTGCAGGACCATAACAGATCACCTGACATGGAATTTAGGCGATGGCCATAAGGCCAAGTTTTAGAGGGACTCATGGAACATAGATAAGGCACTGGCGAATGGGATTGATGATCAAGACTGGATTAATGATATGGAAGCATATAGAGGCATATTGCTGGCAGATTATGTTCAAGAGGATTGTAGACCAAACTATCCAATAAGGTGGAAAAGGATTGGTGATCTGTAGAATGCAAATAGTGTGAAGGTGACCAAAATCCTCAAAAGCAGGATTGTACACATGGCAGTTGGAAAAGATACCCTCATATGGAATGCTGCTAAATCAGGTTCCTATAAGGTTAATTTAGGATATGAGTTACAAAGAAAGAGGTAGGAAGATAGAAATTGGTCTACTAGCTTATGTTGGAATAAATGGGTGTTACCCAAAGCGGGGGCATTTCTTTGGATCGCCCTGCATGGAAGAATCCTGACAAGTGACAGATTGAAAAATAGTAGGTATAGCAGGGCCCAGTAGATGTTGTCTCTGCAAAAATGAGGAAGAAACAACGGATCACACTTTGTACAATTTTTCTTTTTCTAGGAAGTGTTGGGAGTGGCTACAGATGCAGCTTCAGAACTATATGGTATATAACTGTACATTTAAAGATTTCATTTTTTCTTGGCTGACGGGGGGCAAGCATTCAAAATGGGGGAGCTTGTGGATCACTAGACCATCATTGGTGGTTTGGCACGTGTGGAAGGAAAGAAGCAGGAGGATTTTTTAGGGAGGAAGAGATGGAAATCAATATCCTGATTAATAAAATTCAAGTGGCTATAGAAGAAACAATTATCGGTAAGATCTTCGGTAGCAAATTTAAATACTACTCCAAATGGGATATGAAGATGGAGAAAGTTTGGAAACTTTAAAAAAGTAGTAGTTATACTCAAGGAGGTAGATCAATTGAGCAAAGAAAGGTCAAGTGGAAGCCCCCCCTATTGGATGGAAAAAATGAACTTCGATGGAGCTAGTAATGGAGCCAGTAAGGGAAACCCAGGAGCTTCTAGTTTTGGAGCAGTTGTAAGAGACGAGGAGGGCAACTTAGTTGGGGTAGTATGTGGCCAAGCAGGGTTTGTTTCAAATATCACTACAGAAATCACAGCATTAGAGGAAGGGCTAAAATGGACAACAACAAATGATATCAAGAAGGTGGTGATAGAAGGGGACTCAAAAGTCATCCTTACTGGGATTTTCAAACACCGTTTTACAAATTGGCATTTAAATGCCTGGATTCCAAGAATATATGGGCACCTACAAAAGTTCACGGACTATCAAATACAACATACATTTCGTGAAGGTAATCAAGTGATGGACCTCCTTGCTA
Organism: Cryptomeria japonica; assembly: GCF_030272615.1. NCBI lineage: Eukaryota > Viridiplantae > Streptophyta > Pinopsida > Cupressales > Cupressaceae > Cryptomeria > Cryptomeria japonica. The sequence goes on from NC_081409.1 coordinate 54,567,233, forward strand.
ATTATGGGATAGTTGGAACATTGCCAGCAGTCTTGTCGCCTACAAATGTAGGGAACAAAGATATCTAGCAAAGATTGCTTGAGGACAGAGCCCATATTCCTAAGACGAGAATAGGTTGAAATCTATGGCTTCCTTTTGTTATCGGGATAAGAGGGGTATGCTCTTATCTACTTTTCTCACGCAGGCTGACAATATTCTACGACATCCTCATTCTGGTTTTGAAATCCCGCAAGAAGAAGAAGAAGGAAGTAGTAAAGGATTGAAGGATTCTAGAAGATCAAGGCTTTTATATAGCAAAGAGAAGGTAGAGAAAAATGTGGTTTCATGTTTAAGAAATATGGTTCATAGATTCGATCTTAGTTGTCTCTGCCATGAGGAAACATTGGAAGCCCAGTGCGAATGTCTATTTGATATAGATATCACAAGGCAAAGAGCTATTCAGGACATGCTTGATGATACATATAGTGAAGAGAGGCACTGGTGTGATGGATACGTCTATGAGATTATATTGTGCCTTCTGGTCGATGTCTTACCATCGAAGGAAGTCTGCATGGAGAAGCTGCAAGGTTTTGTGAGGGAAGAAGATGTGGAAGCAGTGGGGGGAGCGGTGTTGGAGGTGGAGGAGGAGTGGGCCAGCATACTTGGCCCTTACTTCAACCCAGCGGCCATTCTCTCTGATGTGGAGTGTTTGGACCCTGAAGATGAAATCCATCTTGTATCCGAAGCTCTTAGAATGAGGAAAGTTGAATTCATGGTGGAAGCATGGGAAGTCTTTCGGGTTGGAGTTAATAATGCAGACTTGGGGTCCATTTAGAAGGATGATGATGAAAGAAGATGGGTGGTTGTCAAAAGGTAGTATTGATAAGGTAGTGACCATAGGCATGCAAGTGGTCACCATTATCAGGCTTATGTAACCTGTTGAAGTAGTTTGTTTGGATTGTATGGTTAACAATCATATGTAAGATTTCTTTCTGATGAATATAGGGTGCTATCCCCACCTCGATAGCACTTGAAAAAAAAAAGAGAAATAAGGCTAGAAAATGATAAATGAATTAATTAAATAAATAAAGATTTATTTAATTAATAGAAGAATTAGGCTTAAATAATTAATTAAATAAAATTTAATTAGATAGGACAATTTTAGGTGTCTACAGTGCATACTTTATGTTTCATTTTGAATAATTACAAGTAAGTTAAAGTTTTGTACACTTAAGGCAACTCCCTTTTAAGAGTCGTGATGTATGCTTTATGTTATATTTTAAATTGAATGCATCCTCATTATAAAAACTAATCATTTGCATATTTTTTTTCTAGGTCTCTTAGGGTAGACTTGGCCTCAATGACTACCACTATTTGTGCATACTTTATGTTGTATTTTGAGAGATATATCCTTATTATTATAATTTAAATAGACTATTTTTTTATTTTATTTCAGGTCTTCCACATGTATATGGCATCAATGAATACTATTATTTGTGCATTTACAAATATGTTTAAGGTTAGATTATTAAACTTTACTTGAGTAAAGTAATATTCTTGCACTTGAATGTTGAATTATGATTGTGTATTTTATACGACATGTTTTTTTTTGCAGGTCCCTTAGGAGATGAAGTCAAATATTTTAGATAGGTCTGCTTGATTACACTATGTGTAATATACATAAATGAGAGACTATTGGTCAAATTTATGATTGAGATAATTATGTTCTAATCAAGTTATATTCAATATATTATATATTCTATGGGGTAAATTTAATTTCATACATAGCACACTAGTTCTACTTGTTGGACCCGACCATACCACCTACTTTGTTCCTTACACTTTGCTCTTATCATCATTGTTATTGAAATGGTAATTATATATTTAAACCTGTGTTTTGATAATTTTCTCTTATCATCATTATTATTGTAATGGTAATTATATATTTGATTATATATTTTGTGTATCTATGATTATTAATACTTTTAAATTAGTTTAAAATATGTTATAATTATAAGATATGTTTTGATACTTTGGTCTTATCATCATTTTTAGTTCATGATGTACACCTTTATTTTATCTAATCACAAGTTATTTAAATAAAATTTCAAGTTCACATAATCCATATAAAGTTAGTTAAGCACAAGTTCCATAAATAAAATTTCAAGTCCACATAATCCATATAATATCTAATCCATATATATCTGGATGGTAACATGATGAACTCTACATAATATCTAATGTGCATATATATATGTAGTCCAAAAAATATATATGATCTAATCCTATTATGGAACTATCCATATATATAAAGTATGTGCATGTCCAAGACAACATATATAATATAAAAAATAAGTACATGTGTAAACAAATATGTAAAGTCCATAAAAATGTACATATCATATAAAATAGTACATGTACATCATATCAGAGCCAAATAAACAATAAAATCTAAGTACTATCATCAATAACATCTCATGGTCTCTTGTCCCCATGATGTGGACCAGATCAACCCATCTCATGTTGTACAAGGAAAAACTAATGTTAAAATACTTCATTAACTATTAAAAGATAATCATTTATCAAATACAGTTAGAATTCATAAATTAAGTTACAAACTTACTGTATCTGTGTGCACATCAACTCTAGTAACTTGTTATGCCTATACTATATGCTCAAGAGTTGTGCCATCTTGTATACAAGATAAGAAACATGATATAATGAATATGAGCACACACACATGTGTTTATTTATTTACTAAATAAAAATGAACATTTATAGTTTGATTAAATAATCATATAATAAAATATCATACATAAGGTTGCTCATCTCCTGTAGCAATATCTTGTGCACCTTAAAGTGTATTTACATTGAAATCAATGCCAAATGTAGTGCTAGCTAAGTCCTGTACAAGCTCAAATTCAAAGTGTCCAATTAAATGTCAAATTAAGAGTCAAAATAAGGTCAAATTAAGTATTACATATTAAGACCTCAAAGGATATCCATGGACATTCAATTTGGCTATGATAAAAATGATGAGGATAACCTATCCTGATAGTAGTGTCCACCTGTAAACATGCATTTAATGAAATCATATTTATTGAACATATATATGTGTATTAAATCATTTCAAGTTAAGTTACAATGTTGTAAGAACATATTTAATTTATGAGTTCTAAGATACATACAATAGACGGTGTCATAGTTGTCACACCCTCTTCTTGATGTGATGTAGAGGGTCCCTCATGACATGAAGCCTAGAGAAAGAATCATTCAATGTATCAACATGAAAATTTATATAGTATACGATGATAACATATTAACTTAAAAAGCTACTACAATGTCTATATAGAAATTGATACTATACCCCAAAAGGTGTGCCAAGCTATGTACGAGTAGATGCAATATTGACTTGAACATTTAGTGTAGTCCTTATCTACATAAACCAAATTTATTTAATGAAGTAATAGATTGTATAAAAAAATAAGACATGCACTTAATTTATATATTGACATGTACATGTATATATATCTATACCTGCTCAAGATGATCATCAGAGAAAATAAAATCCATATATGATGTCATAATAGTATCATATGTTGCATCATACTTAGCTGCAACTGAAGTGGATGCTGGATTAGTAGTAGGACCTACACACATCTGATGATAGCTTGTACACATATGTGTTATCAATCGAGGAGTGGATGCCATGTGCGCAACTTGCTCACTCAGGTTACCTATGAGGGAAGTCAAAGCATCTAATGTTGAAATGAATGATGTATTTTGCACATCTATAGGAATCGATGGAGCAATAGGTGGAACCATGGGTGGAACTGGTAGGGGATTGTTAGTGTGTTCCCCTAATCTATGTTGTGGCATTCCACAACCAACACCCTGGAATGACTTAATATCAAAATAATTTGTGCAATACAAACTCACAGTATAATTTCTTAAAAAAATATAAAGGGACCTCATAATTACAATGTGGTGAATAATCAAAAACCATCCACCATCTATCCCAAAAGTGTCTAGCCATTTCTGGATGATCACACCACCTAATTGAAATTATTTTTTGGTTAGGTTACATGGTTCTTTTGTTTTTGGGTTAGTAAAATATGAACATAAATGATCTTTGGTTATTCTAACATCAATGATCTTCCTATAAGTTAATCCATCAGCATAAAAATCATGCAACTCTTGTCGCCATCTATTAAATTGATCTAATTGAGAATCAACTGATCTAACTGACTCGACAACAATTTGCATTGATTTTGCAAAATCTAGAAGATGGGGGGTGATTGGCTCATTTTGGATTGAAGTAATATTTTGTTCAATAATATGTAGGTTTTCATTAATTCTTTCTCTTAAATGAATTTCATCTAATCTAGGGGGTGGAGGTGGAGGTGGAGGAGGAGGGGGTTGCAGTGGGGGATTTTCACCTAACAACTTATCTATGTCAAACACATCCATCATAACAAAGAGCTACTGCATATATAAAGATATACATGAATTATATACAACTCTATGTCAAAGAAGAATCTATTTAGTTTAAGAAAAAGAATTTATAAATAGTAACATTTCTATGTTATTGAATGAGATTCACATGAAATATAATATAATATTGAACTTAAAAAAATATACATGTACATACTATTGAATCTTTAAATATAAAATTTGCACAAAAAACATAATAAAAACTTTCATTGAAACTTCATAAATCTATTATATATTCAATTTAATGCATTCATTTCTTGTAAAATGCATCAACTATTAAAATCAATATAAATATTCCATACATGAACTTGTAAAAAGAGTAAAATAAGATCAACATATATAAAGTAATATATAATAAATAATTAGTCACAATTCTGGTAAACATGTTGAATTAGTACTTTGTGTTGGAATAGTACTAATATATTAGATGGTAACCTCTCTAAGTGGTCATTTACTAAGTAAACATGTTGAATTAGTACTTCGGTGTTGGAGATGAATTAGATGATGAAGTTGGCAATTCAAGAAAATCATGTCATGTCATGGCTTAATAGGTCCTATTATGGACCTATTATACCATGATGACATAATAGGTGGACTATTATGCAATGTCATGGCATAATAGGATTTATTATGTCATCATGGCATAATAGGTCCTATTATGCCATGACATGATATATTAGGTCCTATTATGCCATGACATGGCCTAATAGGTCCATAATTGGTTCTATCATACCATGACATAACATAATAGGACCATAATATGACCTTTATGCCATGACATGGCATAAATGGTCCTATTGTACCATTTCATCTCATAATAGGACCTATTATGGCATTTCATGGCATAATAGGACCTATTATGCCATGATGGCATAATAGGTCCTATTATGCCAAGGACCTATTATGGCATTTCATGGCATAATAGGACCTATTATGCCATGATGGCATAATAGGTCCTATTATGCCATGACATGATATAATAGGACCAACTATGGACCTATTATGCAATGTCATGGCATAATATGTTCTATTATACCATATCATGGCATAATAGGTCCATAATTTGTCCTATCATACCATGACATGGCATAATAGGATCATAATAGGACCTTTATGCCATGACATGGCATAAACGGTCCTATTGTGCCATTTCATGGCATAAGAGGACCTATTATGGCATGCCATGGCAAAATAGGACCTATTATGCCACAAGCATCCCTTGACCTAACTACTTCTTCCTTATCATCCTTGTCATTTCAATAGCCCACCTTCTAAAAATTGTCATCCTTACTTCTTTTTTGAGTTGTCAAACTTCTCTTCATCTAATAGTTATTCAATTTATGCTTAATTCTCTAGCTCTATTGATTCTTTCATTATTTTTTTAAGTCAAACTTTCATCCATCCTCCCACCTTAGTTCTCTTTCCTTGATTCCTTCTAAATATTTTCACTTGATAACTTGTTTAATATTTCCCATCAAACTTAGATATCTAAAATTTGAAGAGTAATGTTAATTACTTAAGGTTATACATTTGGATTTCCCTCTTCTAAAATGAATTCTTAGTTACCCCAATGTTCTCTAGCTCAAATTGTCATTTTAATAATGGATTTTGTCTAATCCATGAAATTTAAAACATCTCGCATCTTTTTTTGACTTCCCATAACACACTAGAATAGCCCAAAAGGCCACATGGTCACCTAAAAATGATCCAAGGCACTAGAAAGGTACCAATAACTAATAGTGGTAACTTTTTTATTCCCTAATGAGGATTAAGAACAATTTTGGTACATATGTGATTTAAGGAATTGGAATGGTGGCTTGCTAGAAGTGGTTAATTTTTTTCTTTTATCGGTTGAAAGGCTTAATACCTAAAAAAATAATTCCTAGAAAAATTTTACCCAAGTCTCAAAAATTTAATATTCAAAGATTCAAAGTCCATTTGAAATTTACTATAGTAGAAAAAATCTTACTACAAGTAAATTCTCTTGATGTCTCAGTAGTTTTCACTGTGGATTTCATGACTTCATTGACTATCTTGCATGTAGATGGTGATGTGATTGGTGAGAAAACTAACATATCTTAATGGAAAGATCTTGATAGTTATAGTATGGTTTTTGATATGAGGATTACATTTTTGAGACAACATGGTGCAATATGCAACATTTTTGATAATGGCATAATAGGAGCTATTATGCCATAACATGGCATAATAGGTCCATAATTTCTCCTATCATACCATGACATGGCATAATAGGACCATAATAGTACCTTTATGCCATGGCATGGCATAAACAGTCCCATTGTGCCAATTCATGGCATAAGAGGACCTATTATGGCATGCCATGGCATAATAGGACCTATTATGCCATGATGGGATAATAGGTCCTATTATGCCATGTCATGGTATGACATGACCAACTATGAACCTATTATGCAATGTCATGGCATAATAGGACATAGTATGCCATCATGACATAATGTGTCCTAATATTCCATGACATGGCATAATAGGTCCATAGTTGATCCTGTCATACCATGCCATGGCATGGCATAATAAGAACATAATTTTCCATCATGTGTCCTATTATGCCATGTCATGGTATAATGGGACCTACTATATTCCTATTATGCCATGACATGCCTTAATATGACATGATGGAATAATATGCCCTCTTATGCCATGACATGCCATAATAGGTCCATAATTGGTCCCATTATGTCCTGTCAAGGAATAATAGGAAAATTGTTATCAAATCTATAATAATTTGACTATGTTAATGGCTAATTCGTAATGAATATTCATGTTTTGAAGGTCTCATTAAGAAATTAGAGATATTATACAAGAGGAGAGAATTAAATCCCTCTAATATTGGTGTATAAACTACGAAGCCTTTGATTTACCAAATGAAATGTAATGCCCTACCCTAGTCGGACTTGTAAAATCCGTTTGACCTTGATTGACTTCCTATGTGGCATTCTTGAATGGTAGGCTAACCGTGATGCAATGTGTAGTTTAGATAATATAAATAATCGTGCATACCTATTATTGTGCTCTTGCATCGATTCTTGTGTAAATGTAATTGTTTCCTAACCCTTGTGATAAATCTTGAGCTAACGCCTTCATTGAATATGTATATGTATATGTATGCTTGCGTGATTCATGGGTGGAGGAGATTGCAGGTACGACACCGCCTAAGGCGAGGTTCATCTCCTTCGGGGTTCGCAAGTTTGAGTAAACCTCCTCCATCCTTAGAATTCGAATTTGGGGGTCATAAAACTCTTGTCTTGCCTTAGCCATGGTCAGGAGAGCGTCGTGTGTGGTTCGTGGGGCTTTCTTTTGATTGGGTTGTGTGTCGTGTGACTTGGTGGACTTCCTTGATTTGCGTGCCATGCGTGGGGTAAGTGGAGTTTGTTATCCTAAGTATTAAATTCAATTTAACGAGTAGACGTACACATTAGTGATATGGAAATTTAAATAGGTAGTTTCTTTTATATGATTAATCGTTAATTTAAAAAGAGATCGCTTTAATTACAATTGTAGCAAGCTTAAAGCATTTAAATTGAAATAATGTGTTTGTTTATGCATTAAAAATTTGAGAAATTAGAATAAATAGGATTCTTTCATTTGATTAGTCATTTATTTAAAAAGGTCGCTTTACTATGTTATAGCGAGTCAATTTAATAGTTAAATTTGATAATAAAGAATTTAATGAGTTATGCGTTTTAGAAAGGAAAAATTTAAAGTCATTTGAGAAATAGAAATAAATTAATTCACATTCTCATTTTGGAAGAGAAAAGGGTAAATTTTATTATTTAAAAGGAAAATTATTCTTTTTACTTGTAAAGTTGATATAGTATAAAAGATTGATTTTTGGAAATTTAAATTAATCAAAATGTGTTATCCTTGTTAATAGTTCAAAATATAAATGTTGGCTAAAGTAATATGGAGAAATTAAAATTAGAATTAAATAAGAAATAGAGGCATTTTAATTTTAATTAGAAAAGCGATAAGATGTATTGAATAGTGGAAAGGAATGATTTTTCCATTCTCATTCTCTTTTATTTTAAAAATAAAAATGCCTAAATTCGAAATTGAAAATTAGGGCAAAAATAGGGTTTCTCATTTTAACCTAGTTTTGAAATGTTTTTGGGGGTTCTTTCTTGGGAGCTTGTTTTTGGAAAAAAAAATGGAGATGGGGGAAAATTTTGGAAAATGGGAGATTGGCTTGAGTTGCAGGTGGATCTCTTCATCAAAATTCTTGCCTAGAATGCGTTATAAGGTAGGATTAGAATCTACTCCTTTATTTATTTGTTGAATACAAAAAAAAAATGGTATTACCCATGAATGTTTTGAGGTTTAGTTTCAACTTTCTTTTAAGCTTGGTTGTTCTTGAATCAAACTTTTGTTCCTAATGGATTTTGTGGCTTTAATCTTGACGAGGAAATATTTTTTTTTCCCATAATGAAGTTTTTGGTAAAATCTGGAAAATGAATGGATCTATGATAAATGGTTAATGGAGGATTTATGATATTTTAGTTATCTCATTTTGTGATTTAAAAAAAAAATAACAAATGCTTGGGTCAAACTGGACTGTATCAAAAAAATTTATATATATAAAAAAAAAGGGAACAAAAAAAGAAAAAGAAATTAAAAATTTGGGGTTTCGAGGGGGGAGCCGAAGCTCAACCCGCCCCTCCCCGCGTGCCGCTCACAGTTTCCTTTCGGTGCCCACACACAGTGGGGGCCGAAGGGGACTGCATCTCCCTTGGAGGCCGTAGCTCCTTCCGGTGCCACTGTGTGGGGGAGCCGAAGGGACTGCGTCCCCCATGGCGGCCACAGTAACCCCCGACTCCACTGTGTGTGGAGGCCGAGGGGCTGCGCCCATCATGGTGGCCGCAGTTCCCTTCGGCTAGGGCATGGCTAGGGTTTGGCCGCCCGCTATTCCTCCTCCTTTTTTAAAAAATGTTTCTTTATTATTTAGTATGACTTAGTATTTTAGGTATAGTTAAAACTCGAATTTCGGATTTTCATTTATACAAAATAAATAAATAAAAAAAGATACTTGTTAATATGAAAATTACTTTGAGTAATATTTTGTATTATAAAATTGAGTTGAGATTTTTTATTTTAGAAAATAATGTGTTTCTTTTTAAAAAAAAAGGGGGATAAATGTATATATTAAAATATATGCTAATATAGGTAACATCTATTTAGCATATATTATTAATGACATATACAGATTTTTGGGCTTTAATATAGCAATGATTTGCATTGTATTTTTAAATCGAATGATAATTGATTATATGATAATGAGTAAATTAAATGGAGGTAATGGTCTTTAATTTTTAAATGTATGCAATAGAGGCTTAATTTAGCTCGGAAATGATTTTTTTTCCATTTCTCCATTTACTCTTAATGTATTTTGCTCTTGTAGTAAGAGGGTTGTTTTTGTATCGTTAAAAAAAAAGGGGCTAGATTATTGTTGTAAAACTAACTTGTCATTACTGTTTATCTGCAGTTTAATAAATCTGTCTAGATGCTTAAGTCAAGTTGGGAAAATGTTGTAATTACCCGTTAACACTAGAGTACGGCCTATTATTACTTTAGTAATCGATGCATCTGTTATAGTAGCACGTCTTGCTAGGTTTGTTTTGAACCCTGTCATCTCGTTATTTGTGTTGATCATAGCCGATTACGTCCCTAGTCAGAGTATTGTTAGTCATTTGAACTTGTAATTGTCTTGAAGTGTTCAGTTGAATCCGCTTCAAAAGGGATCATTATGTAAGTTCCGACCGAGGTGTCTGTTGTATTTTGATTGTATTCGCCTAAGTGGCAAAGATGTAAAAGACGTATAAATTATGTATTCCTAACGATATAATACCAAAGGAGTCTTGCAGTTGAGCAGACCTGGAGATGTAGCCCTTTAGGGGTGAACTCCAAGATCATACCTGTGTTATGCGATGTTTTAGCCTCCTTTGTTTCATGCTTTAAGTTATCATGTATGGTTGCTTTTCATAAGTGTGCAAAGGGAAATTAACGAATTTAAATCTAAGTGCATAAAATTATTCATCTTGACAAATGTAGAAATCAGGTTCATGAAAGATTGTAATTAAGATTAAGGAAAAGTATTATGAAAATGTGAATTAAAAGTAGTATTAGAGGAAAGAATCTTGCTGGGTTACATTATTGGATTAACTTGTTTTTAAGCATATAAATGGAACGAATGTGAATGGGGAAGCAAAGTTAGAACAAATGTTATAATTTCCTAGATTGAAATCTAAAGGATGAACATCATATAGGTATTTACCTTCTTACCTTAGTAAATGAGTATCGCCATGTTAATTATATTTCGCTTTATCAGATGAATTTACTTAGTTGTTTATGTTTTAATCTTAACAAGTAAACCTTACCAAATTAACTTGATAATTGGGTGGACTCAACTATTTATCCATCGTTATAACCCTTATAAAAGAATTCTCTTTATGTTGCTAAAATTGAACTGAAAAGGGAAGTATTCGTATAGTTGTTTATATCTTAATCTTGGTAAATGTATCCTTTCATATTAACTTCTTTTACTAAAAAGAGTGACATGCAATAAGATAATTGTATTTTAATCCTAATGGAAGAATGGCACTATGAACTTATATTTTAATCCTGTAATGATGAATTTCATCTTGCTAACTATATTTTAATTTAAAGGATGAACTCATGTGTCCTAATACATTTCCACCTTAATAAGTTGAGCTCCTTCTATTTGCATTTATTAAAACTTCAATGAATGAACTCTATGGCTACTTGCATTCTATCCTCCATAAAGAAACTATGAATCTTTAGTTTGGTTATGCTCAAACCTTAATGAGGGAACCACACTCTATTAATGGGAGTTTAATCCTTAACGAACAAATTCTTCTTATTAACCATACTTTTAATATTCAAGAAAGATATCAATGTGGGTGAATATCTTAAAACCGAATGAATGAACTTCGTTATTTAAATCGCATTAAACCTTAAGGGAGGCCTCTTAAATTAATTAGGTGTTAATGTGCATTGAGTAAATAACCTCACAATGACCTCCTAACCACCCAAAGTAAATGAACGCTTCCTAAAATTATAAGATGTCAAATCATTGAACATATATATAATCATGTCATATGCATTATCTTGTAATTAAGTTATCCGGCTTATTAGATCTATTGACGCAAGTTGAGTTAGGTGTAAGGTTAGGTAATCGCATTGGGAGACTCCTTAGGTTCGTTCAGCCTTCCGCAGTGTTATCTAAGTTTAGATAACTCCAAAATATCTTAATGTTGTAACTTATTATTAACACTCATAACTATTAATATTATTAAAATATATATATATATATATATATATATATATATATATATATATATATATATATATATATATATATATTTACACTCTATTTGAGTGTTTTTAACTTAAACCCTTAGGGATTTCCTGGCAGGGCATTACATGAAATATCTAAGTAGGGTCATCATGAATGAGGACCCTTGAGGTTTAAATTTAGAGCTATGGATTACCTTGACCTTGGTATCCCACCACTTCCATGTGTAAGAATATATGTGTTAATGTTGAGTTCACACCATTAGGGTGAATGAAGTTACAATGTTAGGACTTTTAACATAGAGGAAGAGAACTCGGTCAAACAAGTTGATAATCATTATAAAGTGAAAGAAAAAAAGGAAAAAAATTATTGAGATTGAGACAGAAACTTTATGATAACTCATACACTAGCATCTCTTTCATAATCTTTAATAGACATGATTACGCATATGTTAGTTAATATTATCTACGATCAATACCATATAGTTTATTTTTTTTATTCAACACATTTGAGAGGTCATAGTTTGACTTTATTATGCCATATCATGGTATAATAGGACATATTATGCCATGATGACATGATATGTCCTATTATGTCATGAAATGCCATAATAGGTCCATAATTGGTCCTATTATGCCATGTGATAGCATAATAGGTCATATTATTCTATGTCATGGCATAATAGGTCCTATTATGCTAGGACCTATTATGCCATGATATTTCATTTTGGTTTTGGTTTTGATACATCCATTTAGTTTTGGTTTGGTTTCGATTTGGTTTTGGTTTCGATTTCCATTTAGTTTTGGTTTTATTTCAATTTGGTTTTGTTTTTGATGTTTGTGAGATATCTTGTATCTTGTAAATTTGATATTTTATTTTGTTAACTATCTAGATTTGGTTTTGATTTGTAAATTTGTTGATTTTGGTTTAGGGTTTAGGGTTTAGGGTTAAATATTGAAAAATATTTTAGATCAAAATTAAAAAATTTATAAATGTAAAAAGAAAATTTACTTATAGGCTAATTAAAAGAAAAACATAAATAATACCAAAAAAACTTAAATAATACTCAAAAAACAAGAAAAATATACAAGAAAATTACAAAATGTGAAAATGGATGATTGAATGTGTACCTGGGATAGTGGTGGAGGCTTGAAATGGAGTCCATGACATAGGGGCCCATTTTTTATCTCCTTTTCTCACTTCAATTGTAGGTGAAAATGACAAAATGTGTCTGGAAAATATGGGTAAAATAGGATTTAGAAAGGGAGGCTCATTTTTTAAAAATGAGACCTCATTTTGTTTTCAAGCGGACCCCCCTTTGAGAAAAAAATAGGGGCCCATTTAGTTTCTCCTCGGGCCCCCGTTAATTTTTACCTTGGGGGCTCGAAGCAAAAACGGGCCCCCATTTTTTGAAAATGGGCCCTCGTTTCTAAGAGCATGTTTTTCAATGCACGGACTTCCGCCAATTTGTGACACATTACCTTGCACTTACCCAGCTAAATTACAAACTACAAATAGAGTTGGATTTGGGAAAATATTTTATTTTCTATTAAATCATAAAACAAACATTTACAAATACCTTCAAACTTATATTACAATATTGATTACAAATTTAATTTATCTACAATGACATGGAGTTGCACTCAATCACTAATAATCATGAGCTTCTCAAAAATCTTTGTTCCTCTACACACCTAAAGCTATACTTAGAATTCTACTTCTATTTAGGGCTACCTGGTTTTGCACTAAACTCTCTTCACACACTAAACTCCTACCACATAAAAACATTCCTCTACTCACCTCTAAACTATTGTTCACTTTCTTTCTTACACTCTAACTATTTGTTGTAATATTCCCTCTATCTATTTGTTGCCCTTCACAAAATCGAAATTGAAAATCAAACTTATCTAGACCAACATTTACAAAAAGGGTTGAGATCCCATGACTTTTTTAATTTAATTCTCCTAATAGGTAGCTAGCTAATGGAAGCAATAAATTAAAAAAATAGAAATAAAAATCCCTACACTAGAATGACTTTTGTGAACATCTAGGGGAAGACTACCAATAGCGGATCCTATTCCAATAATCAATCACTCCTTGTGCACCCAACCCCACAATTTTTAATTTTAAAGGAGCCAAAAAAATGACAATGAAAATCTCATTAGTAAGTTTCACATGTACCAATCGCCAATCACTTTTCAGCTTTTTTGAACCATAATTGGCCCATTTGTTCACCACTATTGGGACATTTGTGCACAACTACTACGACATTTGTCCAAAATTACAAGTAAATTTGAGTGGATAGTTATTAGAAAATATTTAATTAAGTATTGGGCAACACTTTGAAATGTGTACTTTTGGAATCTTGTGTGCATAACTAATTCCAAAACATGTATCATTACTTCCCAGAAGCTAGAAGATTAGCTATAAGCAATTAAGTCACATACAAAGACAACAACAAAAAACTTGTTGAAATCCTATATACCATTTAGGATCTATGGGTGCACAAAGTTATCTATAAACACTATTGGTATACTTCCCCTATAAAATAAAAACATTAAATTTAATGCTGAATAAAAATATTCCTAGCCTAGATTGGATTTGTGGGGCGATGGCAATGCTCGTTGAGTAGATTTATTGCGCAAGCTAGGGGAAACCCTAGCCACATAATTTGTCTCCTTTTGTTCATGTTTAGTGTACAATCCATGGGGCTAGTAAGTGTGTGGGGAACTTGGGGTGGGTTTCCTATGGTGTTGGGGTGTGCTGAGTGGGTGGGGGATGATGAGGGGCTAGCATGGGGTTTCCCTTTCCCGGTTTTCTTTTTTCACTTTCTTTTGTAAATTCTAGCTTGAATCACTGGTATATTTCCTCGGTTGTCTTGTGACATAATAGAGGTTGGGGTGATTTGTTAGGGTTTGAAGGCTTGAGGTGTTTGTGGTCTTCCACTTGGGGTTTTCCTTGAAGGATGGAGTGAGTAGTGTGTCTTTTTTTTACTACACTTATGGCCATGGATACCTTAGATCCATCTTCTTTATTGCATGCAAATACTAAGGATCCTCAAGGAAATTTTTTCACAAGTGATGGATCTAAACCCTCGAGGGGTTTATCCAGACTAAAGAAAGTAAATGGTTGTTTGGAGATGAGCTAGGACCATCTGATACTGGTAATCTACCCTAATTAAATCTTGGAGGACATGACATACCAGAGTAATCATGCCCTTATTTGTAAGTTCATGGGATTACAACTTTCCCTGATAGTTCTCAAGTCGAGGGATTGGTGAATTTGGAGTCCTGAGGGAGACATGGAGATTCTATTAGCTGCTACTAATTATTTTTTGGTTGTGTTAACTTTCATAGCGGACATAAATAAAGCCTTTGAAGGAGGTCCTTATTTCTTAAATCATGTGGGGCTTTTATTAAGCACTAGCACCTGGGTTTTAAATTTGGTGAGGAACTTCCATCAAGAGTCCCTGTCTAGGTTCAACTTCCAATGCTATCACTGGAATTCTAGAGGAATGATATTCTCCACTCGATTGTGGTTTTGCCTGATAAACTAGTTGGATCTTCTACCCAAACAAAGGATAGGAAGGAAATATCCTTTGCACACATCTATGTTTTAATTGATTTAAATAAAAAATTTCCAAATTCTATATAATTATTTCTTGGATCCTCTTCTTGCATTCAACCACTAGATTATGAAATACTCCCATTCAAATGTCAAATCTGTCATGAGTATGGGAATTTGCAAAGGAAATACCCCCAACTCTAATCTGGCATTAGTTACATCTAATTCTCCTTCCAAGCATGACCCTAAGGTGGATAAAGGCAAGGCTCCTCTATCTGATGGGAATGTAGATATGTAGGGTTTTGTTCCTATTAAGCCTTGAAATAAGGGGAGAGGACAAAAAAGAACTTTGAAAGGTAGACAAAATGATATGAACTTTAATAGATTTGATGTCCCTGATGATCTCACTCAAGAAGAGGGAATACCTATAGAGCTATCCTCAGGTGTGAGGTCTTTGTGGGACCAACTATAGAGGATGTGGGGTATGATAATCACAGTTTGGCATTAAAGGATTAGTAGGAGGGGTTAATGGACACAAATTTGCATCCCTTAATTCTAGTAGAGAATAGGGTTCCTCTCTATAAAGAGGGACAGTTGACCCAAGGGAGAATAGTAAGGCCTCTTAGGCCTTGGGATTTTAGCAAAAATATCTCAAAAAAGGGCCTCTAGAGAAACCCTTGAGGATTGGTCATAAAACTGATCAAGAGAAGGTGAAGCTAATTAGGGATACATTAGCAAAATCTGGGTTAGTGAAAACCATTGACTCTCATTTCTCCTAATCTCTAAAATGATAGTTTTGTCCTAGACTATGAGGGGAATGAACAAAATCGCTACATAAATGATTATTTGTGCTTGGATTGAAACCCATTGCCCTGACATAGTTTTTATTCAAGAAATGAAGTTGACTGTGGATGGTATGTTAGATAGAGCTTCTAGCATTTCGCCTCATAGGCTCTATCACTGTATTGGAGATTTTGGTAGTTTGGGTGGGTTAGATTGTTTCTAGGACCCAAGAAATATTATCCCTCTTTGGTGGATCTCTATCTATTCATCTATATCTTTGGTAGATTCCAGTTTGGAGTATAATGAAGTTTTCCTTTTCACTAATGTTTATGCTCCTACTGATCTCCTAGATAAGTCTTATATATGGGGGCATATTAAATATGTTCAGTCTATGATGCACTATTTACCTTGGATTGTGGCCGAAAACTTGAATTTTGTTTGCAGCTTGGTGGAAAAAAGTGTTTGTATTATGGATGACTTCGTCATGTGTTGCACCGGTTTTGTCATTGATGTCAACACTTATCTTTCTGGAGGTCTACATTGTTGATTTGGCACTCTAGTTATATTGGTTTGTTGATGAACCAACACATTGTGGTCCCGATATGGATATTAGCTTATGCACAGTTATCGGTATATGTTTCACCGACAACTCAGCAAGTTGGTGATGACTTGTTATCATCTAGAGATCATTTGGTTATGTCAAAGATGTGGATTGGATGTTTGCATTTGGTGTTTTGCATATTGGTTTGATCAGGTTCAGAGAATTGCCTTAACCGGTAGATAGGTCCAGGTTATAAACTCGCATAGGAAAACCTATTCTAGATCAGCACGACATGATTTGGAAAT
Source organism: Cryptomeria japonica (assembly GCF_030272615.1). Taxonomy (NCBI): domain Eukaryota; kingdom Viridiplantae; phylum Streptophyta; class Pinopsida; order Cupressales; family Cupressaceae; genus Cryptomeria; species Cryptomeria japonica. The sequence goes on from NC_081409.1 coordinate 54,584,247, forward strand.
GATTTATCGATTGGATAATGTGTAAATGTATTGAGACTGACATATTGTATTTCGCCAAGGCTTATTTTGTAATTGATTTAAATGTAATATCTTTTAGGATCTGACCTAACCATTAGGTCTTAGGTTTTGTATAAATAATTGTAAGATCTTATTTAGAAGAAGAGTGTGCATATATATTGAGATCATTGTGAAGAATGAAAAATAAGCAGATCCTTGTGCAAATCATGCAGATATCATCTGAAGGTTGAAGGAAGGTTGTTAAAGGTCATGAAGGTGTTTGGTCCTCTGTGGAGAGCTTAAACCGGTACCGAATCTAGCATTGAAGATGCTAAATTGAAGCAGTACATTGTTATTGGACTTAACCATCCAACTGTGTAGTCAGTGTGACTCCTAGTTTTGTGATTGAGCTGTGAGCTCTAGGCAGTTGGCCTTTCTGCATGTGCAGAGCCCATTATTGTATTCTTACTATCTGCATTAGTATCATATGATTGTGGGTAAGGTTTACCACCATGGTTTTTCCCCTTACAGGGTTTCCACGTTAAAATATTTGTGTCATGTGTTGTGGATGTTGTTTCTCTTTCTGCTTCATGCATTAAGTTGTACCGGTAATATTGTAACTGTTACTCTATTTTATCAACACTTAGTTTTAAGTTGGAATAATTTATTTTGGGTTTCAATTTATTGACAACTGATTCACCCCCCTGCCTCTCAGTTGTCCTTCCCGATTCCTAACAATTGGTATCACAACCTAGTTCTCTTTTTGTAGATGCCTAACAACTTGAGGAGATCCTATGACAACAAATATCTTTAGGAAGGACACTCCCAAACTTTATGGAACTAACTATGGTATATGGAACATTAGAATGGAGACACATCTGAACTACATTGGAAGAGATATATGGGATGTTACAAAGAATGACTATGTTGCTCCTATTCTGAATAACCCTAATCCACCAACCTTAGCTAAAGACTTGGAGAATGATTGCAAAACAAGAGAAACACTTCTAAGTGCATTATCAAATCAAAAAATCATGGGATTATCAAATAGATCTATAGAAAAAGCTATTTGGGATAAATTGGAAATATTGAATGAAGGAGATTCCACTGTCAAAATTGCAAAACTGAAATGTTACCGAGTCATGTATGAAAATTTAAAAATGGAAGAGGATGAAAGAATTTCTACATTTATGGAAAGAGTTAATGAAATTTTTTTAGGAATACAATGTTGTGGAGGATCTTTAAGTGAAGATGAAATTGTTTCTAAAGTTTTAAGAGCTTTTCCACGAGCTTACAAAAATGAAAGTGACAACTATTAATGGTTTGCGAACAATGCCTAATACATTAGTATCTAGAGATACTCTGTTTGGAAAACTTTCAGCATTTGAGCTTGAAGAATTTGGTCCTGTTGCTACAACCAAGATTGATATAGACTTCAAAGCATCAACATCATCATCATAATCATAATCATAATCATCATCATCATCATCATCATCATCATCATCATCATCATCATCATCATCATCATCATCATCATCATCATCATCATCATCATCAAACAAATCTGATTGGAAAGTACTTTATGCAAAAGAACATGAAGATATCAGAAGAGAAAATGAAGAACTTGAACCACTATTTGCAAGGAAGATACCTAAAGGTCCAACAAGAAGTAAGTATGAAGGTAAAGCACCTTTCAAATGTTTTAATTGTAACAAAGTTGGCCATATGGCATCTAGGTGTCCTGATAGACATTCAAGACTAAGAGATGAGGCAAAGAGAACATATAAGCCTAACCCTGAATATCGGAGATACAAATTGAGGAAAAACAGAGATAAATCATGTTACTATGTAGATGAAGGTGTTACAGATGATTCTGATGAAGGTCTAGCAGATAGTGAATGGGAATTTTTTGCAATAAAAGAAGATCAACTGACACCTATTGTCAAACAGGTAGAGCAAGCATTAGCGACAAAAATTGAAGAAAAGGATGAATGGGTCATTGATAGTGGATGCTCGCATCATATGATTGGTGATAAAAACATATTCTTGTCATTACAGGAATATCATGGAGGTCAAGTAAGATTTGGAGATGACAAAGCTTATTTAATCAAAGGAAGAGGCACTATATCGTTGATGGTAAACACAATATTGACAATGTTTGTTATGTTGAAGGTTTAAAGAATAATCTTTTGAGTGTTGGTCAGTTAGTGGAAAAAGGATTTCAATTACAATTCAAGAATGGAAAATGCAAAATCATAAACTGAACTGGATTGGAAATTGCAATTGGTAATCAGACTAAAGGTAATATCTTTCACTTGAATACTAGTGATAAGACATGTTTGATTTCTCAGATTGATGAAAGTTGGTTATGGCATAAAAGACACTGTCAAGTGAATTTTGATTGCATTGTAAAGATCAATTCAACCAAGGCAGTAAGGGATTTACCTAAGATTGTGAAACCTCATAATCCGCTATGTAAGGAATGTCAATTGGGAAAGCAAGTTAGAACAACAATTAAGAGAATTTATGAGAAATCCAATAATATTCTTGATTTAATTCACACTGATTTATGTAGTTCAACAAGAACAAGAAGTCCTCAGGGTGATAGATACTTTATGCTAATAATTGATCATTATTATAGAATGTGTTGGGTTACTTTTCTCAGGGAGAAATCAGAAGCTCTTGGAAGATTCAAGATATACAAGGCAATGGTAGAGAATGAAACTAGTAAAAAAAATCAAATGTTTGAGATCTGATCAAGGAGGAGAATTCACATCTAGGGAATTCAATGCATTTTGTGAAGAGAATGGAATCAAAAGACAACTATCAGCACCTCGAACACCCCTACAGAATGGAGTTGTCGAAAGGAAGATTAGAGCTATATTGGATGCAGTAAGAACCATGATGATGGAAGCAAATCTACCTCATATGTATTAGAGAGAAACAATAAATGCAACAGTCTATAGTTTCAATAGAGTTCACATCAAAGGTGAAACCGGTAAGACCCCTTATGAACTATGGTCAGTCATATTCCTACTCTTAAATATTTTAGAATATTTGGAAGAAAATTCTAGATTAGGAGAGATGAGTCTATTGGCAATTTTGATCCTAGAAGCGATGAAGGAATATTTCTTGGTTATTCAACTAGAAGCAAGGCATATAGATGTTATAATAAAAGATTGTAGGAAATTATTAAAAGCACTAATGTGAAGATAGATGAACATTTTAGAGGAGAATCAAGATCTATAGGTTCAAAACCGATAGTAGAAATGATTATAAATGAACTAGCACATATTGCAGCAGAACAAAATGAAGAACCAATCACATTGGCATCATCAGAAAACTCAATAGTGATTGAAGAACAACAGCCTGTGAATGGAAATCAGAATAAACCCAAGTATGTAAAATTGAATCATTCAGAAAATCAAATAATTGGAAATAAAAATCAAGGTGTTATGATAAGAGAAAGATTGGGAAATGAAGAGGTATGTTTAATTTGTCAAGTTGAACCAACATCAGTTGTTGAAGCATGTAAAGATAAACATTTGATAAAAGAAATGGAAGATGAATTAGAATAGATTGAAAAGAATAATACTTGGACATTAGTTCCCAGACCTAAAGACAAAAATGTAATTGGAACTAAATGGGTATTTAGAAATAAACTTATTGAAGACGGTGAAGTAATAAAAAACAAAGCAAGATTAGTTTGTAAAGCTTATTCTCAGAAAGAAAGAATTGATTATAATGAAACCTTTGCACCGGTAGCCAAAATTGAAGCAATAAGACTATTTCTTGCATTTGCAGCTCACAAGAACTATAAGGTTTATCAAGTGGATGTAAAATGTGCATTTTTGAATGGAGATCTTGAAGAAGAAGTTTACATTGTGCAGCCTGGTGGATTTTCATTAACAGATGATAAGGATATAGTTTGTAGATTAAGAAAAGATTTATATGGATTGAAGCAAGCTCCCAAAGCTTGGTATGCTAGACTGGATAAATATATTTTAAAGCTTGGATATATTTTGATTTATGTGAATATACACATGCAAATTGGGGAGGAGATGTGGATGACATAAAGAGTACCACTAGCGGCGCATTCTTTCTTGGCAGAAGATTAATTTTTGAATCAGCAAGAAGGAGACCTACACATCATTATCTACAATAGAAGCAGCATATGTTGCAGCAACAACTAATTGCACTTAGGTATTATGGATCAAGCAAATGTTGAAGGATATCAAGGTAAAATTCAAAGAACCGGTAATTATTTACTATGATAACTCAGCAACAATAGATATATCAAAAAATCCGGTATTTCACTCTAAAACAAAGCATGTTTCTATTAAGTATAATTTTCTGAAAGAAAACGTTGAAGCAATTGAAGTGAGATTAGTTTATGTGAACACTAAAGAGCAAATTGCAGATATCTTTACAAATCCTTTGCCTGAGGAAACATTTGAATATCTCAAAGAGAAGCTTGGGGTAATCAACCCACTGGTAGAGACTTAAATGATGCAGATTAGCATCAAACCGACAGGGACTAACAGAAAAACCTTTTTCCAACTTGATGAAGGAGAGCTACTACTCAGGGGGAGTAGTTAGTTGTATGTTATGTTCTAATTTTGATTTTTAACTGCTTTGGCTTTTGATGTCAAAGGGGGAGAGATATCTATGGAAAAACATTATACTTTGAAGATGTATTTTGGTTTTGGTTATACTGTTTCTGCTTTTGGTACAAAACTTTGTGTTGATCTATTTAGGGGAGATTGTTGGCATTCTATTTTGGCACTTAGATGTTTTTCCATCTAGTGTTGCCATCAATGCCAAAGGGGGAGATTGTTGATATTATGGATGACTTCATCATGTGTTGTATTCATTTTGTCATTGATGTCAACACTTATCTTTCTGGAGGTCTACATTGTTGATTTGGTACTCTAGTTATATAGGTTTGTTGATGAATAGACACATTGTGGTCCCGGTACGGATATTGGCTTATGCACAGTTACCGGTATATGTTTCACTGCAAGATCAGGAAGTTGGTGATGACTTGTTATCATTTGGTTATGTCAAAGACATTGATTGGATGGTTTCATTTGGCATTTTGCATATTGGTTTGATCAAGTTCACATATTTGCCTTAACCGACAGATAGGTCTAGGTTATGAATTGGCATAGGAAAACATGTTCAAGATCAGAATGACATGATTTGGAAATGATTTGTTGATTGGATAATGTGTAAATGTATTGAGGCCGACATATTGTATTGTACCAAGGCTTAGTTTGTAATTGATTTAAATGTAATATCTTTTAGGAGCTGACCTAACCATTAGGTCTTAGGTTTTGTATAAATAATTATAAGATCTTATTTGGAAGAAGAGTGTGTGTATATGTTGAGATCATTGTGAAGAACAAAAATAAGTAGATACTTGTGCACATCACACAGATATCATCTGAAGGTTGAAGGAAGGTTGTTAAAGGTCATGAAGGTGTTTGTTCCTCATGCACAAAGCATAAACTAGTACTGAATCTGGCATTGAAGATGCTAAATTGAAGCAATACATTGTTATTGGATTTAACCATCGAACTGTCTAGTCAGTGTGACTCCTAATTTTGTGATTGATCAGTGAGTTCTAGGTGGTTGGCCTTTCTGCATGTGTAGAGCCCATTATTATATTCACTTACTATTTGCAATAGTATCATCTGATTGTGGGTAAGGTTTCACACCATGGTTTTTTCCCTTATAGGGTTTCCACGTCAAAATCTCCATGTCATGTGTTGTGGATATTGTTTCTCTTTCTGTTTCATGCATTAAGATAATACTATAGTTGTTAATCTGTTTAACCGACACTAAGTTTTAAGTTTGAATAATTTATTTTGGGTTGCAATTTATTGACAACTGATTCAATCCCCCCCCCCTCTCAGTTGTCCTTCCCAGTTCCTAACAAAAATAGGGGGCTATGGCTAGGATTGATTTGTCTTCTCACCTTCTTGTTATGAATATTGAGATTTTGAATGTTATTTATTTGAAGGAAAACAATGGTATGTTCACTCGGAACAATAGAAGATGTGGTTAATATGTGATCTCAGAAAGACTTGATAGATTCCTTGTGTCTTCCTTTTGGATCAGTGATAGATGGAATACTAGCTTAGAGATCTTGGATCGAAGAGGTTTAGATCACTAGTCGATAAAGCTCTCTCTGAACACCTTTATGTTGGCAATTTGGAGGAATTGATTATGTGTTGCATTGATGTTTTTCCATTGATGGCAACACCAGCAGTATTGGTTGTTTATCGGTTTCCAGTTGGTTCTAGTAGAGTGGTTGGATTATTATATTGATCTAGTAGGATTCGATATGCTTTGGTTTGTGGAATTGGTTTGGATTTGTCATTCATTCTATTCAAATGTGTATCACGATCAATTGGTTTGAGATTTGATGACTCAGGACCTATCATTTGTTCTAGTAAGCCTTTTGGTCACTAGTAAGGGTTTTACCAACTGAGCTTTGTTGAAGACCTTTTGATGCATGTGATAAGTGGTGCTTGTGCGACTTATAGATGGCTTTCAGGATGTTCTTGGTTATCTTGTTGTGTTCCTGTTGATCGATGGTGTTGGATTTGGTTTATGGCAACCTATTTTGTGTCTAGTGTTATCTAGGTTATGGACCGGTTTATGTAACATGTTGGAGGATGTTCCTGATGCATAACCGACGAGATTTAATGATTGGTTTACATATTTTTCTCCCAAAGCTAACTTGGTTGATCATTGGATTGCCGATTTATGTTATGAATTTATTGCATTATCTTTTTGGTGGCCGACCCAATTGTTTAGGTCCCAGGTTGGTATAAATTTGATGTAAGATCTCTTTGTAGATCATAGGTCAAGGTTATGGGATGATCTGTGTGCGAATAATGTTGTAATCATATGCAAAGTTTTTGGTCGATCATAGGTGCTCAAATTGGGTTGGTAAGAGAGATTTAAGACCTCTGGTACTGAGCTTAACTAGAACTATTCTCAGGCATAGGAGATGCTATCTGTGCAGTTCACTCTTCTTTTCGAATTGTAGTCTGGATTTTTTTTTGTGGTTAGTGAGGCTCCTTTTTGTGATGAGCAGTGCACTCTAGGTTGTTGGCCTTCTTGTATGTGTAATCCCCTCATATTGTAATCACATACTTACTGCAAAAGTATTATCTAACTATGGGTAGGCTTCCCATCATGGTTTTTCCCTTTATCAAGTTTTCCATGTACAAATCTTGGTGTCATGTGCTATGGATGGATGGTAATTGTTCTGTGATTTATGTTTATGTTTAATCGCTACATCAGTTATTCTCGTATTTGGTTAAGTTTCAAATGCTTAAAGTTCTATAATTTGGTGACAACTGATTCACCCCCCCCTCTCAGTTGTCCTCTAGTTATTTGAGTTGTCTAAAAATCGGTATCAGAGCTTGGTCCTCTCTGCAGAAGCTTATGCTTGAGGAAGATCTTATGGCAACTAGCAGTTCAAGTTCATCAAATGCATCCGTAGTTATTTTCCAGAGAGAAATTCTTAGGCTTGATGTAACAAATTATAGGTTATCAAAGATTCAAATGGAGACTCATCTAAGATGTCCTAAAAGGAATTCAAGATTTGAAGAAAGAGCTAGAAGATCTTTTAGGCCTAACCATGATTATCAGAACAAGCATAATTATAGGAGGAACAAAGACAAATCATGTTACTATGTGGATGAGGAAGGTGTGACTGATTTTGATTCAGCTAGTGGATCTGGCAATGGAAAGGAATGGGTATTTTTGGCTATCAAGGAAGATGATACAATACCTAAAGAGAAGGCCCTTGCTACTAAAATTGAAGACATGGATGAATGGGTAATTGATAGTGGATGTTCACATCATATGACTGGAGATAAAAAGAATTTCTTATCTATGCAATAATTTGATGGAGTTCTGGTTAGATTTGGAGATGACAAAGCATGCATGATCAAGGGAAGAGGAACAATATCAATGGATGGTAAGCATAACATTGATAATGTTTATTATGTTGAAGGTTTAAGATATAATATTTTGAGTGTAGGACAGTTGGTGGATAAGGGATTTTAGTTATAGTTCAAGGATGGAAAATGCAAGATTATCAACAGATCTGGATTCGAGATTGCAACAGGTACACAGACTAAAGGTAATATCTTTCATTTGAACTCCGGTGAGAAGACATGTTTGATTGAACAAATTTATGAGAGTTGGCTATGGCATAAGAGGTTGTGTCATGTGAATTTTGATTGCATTGTGAAGATTAGTTCTACTAAAGGTAGTTAGAGATATACCTAAGATTGTAAGGCCCTATAATCCAGTATGTAAGGAATGTCAAATGGGAAAGCAAGTCAGAACTTCTTTTAAGAGTATACAAGAGAAATCTAATGATGTTCTTGATCTTATTCATACTGATTTGTGTGGTCGTGCTAGAATCAAAATTTTTTAGGGTGATAGATATTTCATGTTAATCATTGATGATTATTCTAGAATGATGTGGATTAGTTTTCTAAGCAAGAAGTTTGAAACATTTGCAAATTTTAAAATATTTAAAGCTAAAGTTGAGACAGAGACAAGATTGAATATTAAATGTTTAAGGTCAGATCAGGGTGAAGAATTCACATCTGGTGGATTTAATAGCTATTGTGAGAAGAATGGGATAAGGAGACAGTTGTTTGCACCCCAGGCACCTCTGTAGAATGGATTTGTGGAAATGAAGAACATAACTATCTTGGATGCAGCTAGAACTATGATGATGGAAGCTAATATACCTCATGTCTACTAGAGAGAAGTTGTAATCATGATGGTATACACATTCAATAGAGTTCATATCAAAGGAGATACCGGTAAGACACCTTATGAGTTATGGTTTGGTCATATACTGATGGTCAAGTATTTCAGAAGATTTGGTAGTAAATATTATATCAAAAGAGTTGATTCTATTGGAAAGTTTGATCCTAGATGTGATGAAGGAATATTTCTTCGTTATTGTAATGAAAGAAAAGAATATATAGATGTTATAATAAAAGATTGCAGAGAATTGTGGAGAGCACAAATGTCAAGGTGGATGAGAAGAATAGAAGTCAAATCAGAACTTATGAGAAGGAATCGATAGTAGAAATGATCATAACTGAATCGATAGCACCTACACTTGAATGAAATATTGAACTAGTTACTCTGGCAGTATCAGAATATTCAACAGTAACTGAAGATCATGACAGAGGAACAAAAAATCAGAAGGCTCCTAGATATGTAAGGTTGAATCATTCAGAAGATTAGATTATTGGAGACAAAAACAAAGGAGTAATGACAAGAAGAAGGTTGATAGCTGATGAGGTATGTTTTATTTCTCAAGTTGAACCGACATTAGTAATTGAAGCTTGTAAAGATGAATGTTGTATGAAAGCTATGGAAATTGAATTAGATCAGATAGAAAAGAATAATAGATGGACTTTAGTTTCCCGGCCTAAAAATAAGAATGTTATTGGAACTAAATGAGTTTTTAGGAATAAATTGAATGATGATGGACAAGTTGTGAGGAATAAAGCTAGATTGGTTTGTAAAGGATATTTTCAAAAGGAAGGAATTGATTATGATGAAACCTTTGCACCGGTAGCTAGGATTGAAGTTGTGAGATTATTTCTTTCTTATGCTACACATAAGAACTACAAGGTTTATTAGATGGATGTTAAGTGTACATTTCTGAATGGAGATCTTGAAGAGGAATTTTATATTGAGCAACTTGATGGATTTTCACTTTTAGATTACAAAAATATGGTTTGCAGGTTAAAGAAAGCTTTATCTAGATTCAAACAAGACCCTAGAGCTTGGTATGCAAAATTGGATAAATATCTTTTGAATCTTTATTTCACTAAAGGTAATGCTGATAGTAATTTATATTATAAGATCACTAATCATGACATATTGATTATTGAGGTCTTTGTTGATGATATCATTTTTGGAGGTGAAGATAAGTTGTGTATGGAATTCTCTTTACAATATGAAGAATGAATTTGAGATGTCTATGATTGAGGAGATGAAGTTTTTCTTAGGTTTGCAGATTACTCAAAATGATAAAGGTATTTTCATCTATCAAACAAAGTATGCTAGAGAACTATTGAAGAAATTTGGTATGGAAAATTCTAAACCGATTAGTACTCTAATGGTTACAAGTGAGAAATTTGCAAAGAGTGATGCATCTACACCGATAAATCCTACAAGGTACAAGTCTGTGATTGGATGTTTGTTATATTTGACTTAGACTAGACCAAATATAATGAATGCAGTTTATATTGTATCAAGATATCAGAGTGATCCTAGAAAAAATCATGAGAGTGCGGTGAAAAGGATTTTTCAGGTATTTGTAGGGAACAATTGAATATAATTTGTGGTATCCTAAAATTGATGACTTTACATTATGTGCATATATAGATGCAAATTGGGCTGGAGATGTTGATGACCAGAAGAGCACATCTAGTGGAGCTTTCTTTCTTGGAAAAAAACTTGTTTCATGGATTGGAAAAAAGCGGTCATGCACCTCTTTATCTACTATTGAAGCTAAGTATCTTGTTGCTTCTACCAATTGTACACAAGTTCTATGGATGAAGTGAATGTTGAAGGATATAAAGGTGAATTGAAATGAACCGGTAGTTATTCATTGTGATAACTCTACTGCTATTGATATATCAAAGATTCCGGTATTTTATTCTAAGACAAAGTACATATCTATCAAATATAACTTTGTGGAGGAGAAGGTTGAAACAAATGAAGTCAGACTGACTTATGTGAACACTAAAGAGCAGATTGTAGACATCTTCACTAAACCTTTGTGTAAAGAATCATTTGAGTACTTTAGAGATAGATTGGGAGTTTTTGCCCCTCCGATAGAGACCTGAGCGATGCTAATTGGCATTAGCTCGATATGCATTATCAAATTTATTACTCATTCCGGATTGATGTGGTGGTGCTACTACTCAGGGGGCGTACTCGGTTGTAAGATTCAAAGGAATTATGATTTTTCTTTGATATTTATGTCAGATATTTGGCATTGATGTCAAAGTGAGGGAGATATTCTTGTGAAAAACATAAGGGAGGGATATATTCATTAGGGGAGTTTGGTTCAGAGCTTCATTGCTATATCATTTTGTGGGATATTGTTGGTTGTCTTCCATAGGGGGAGACTTGTTTGGCATTTCTTGGCACTTGGATGTTTTTCACATGTAGTGTTTCCATCAATGCCAAAGGGGGAGATTGTTTGTAATTTGGAGGAATTGATTATGTGTTGCATTGATGTTTTGTCATTGATGGTGAGACTGGGTGTTTCGATTGTTTACTGATTTCTGGTTGGTTCTGGTAGAGTGGCTGGATTATGATATTGATTTGGTATGCTCTGGTATGATTTGGTTTGTGGAATTAGTTTGGATCTATCATTCATTCTATTCAGATGTGTATCATGATTAGTTTGTTCGGATTTTGATGACTAAGGAGCTATCATTTGTTCTAGTAAGCCTTTTGGTCACCGGTAAGGGTTTTAGTGCCAAAGCTTTGTTGAAGATCTTTTGATGCATATGATAAGTGGTGTTGGTGAAACTTATAGATGGATTTTGAGATGTTGTTGGTTATCTTGTTTGTGTTCCTATTGATCAGTGGTGTTGGATTTGGTTTATGATGACCTATTTTGGGTCCAGTGTTATCTAGGTTATGGACCGGTTTATGTAATGTATTGGAGGATGTTCCTGATGCGTTACCGATGGGATTTGATGATTGGTTTACATTGTTTTTGGCCCAAGTCGACTTGGTTGATTATTGGATTGCGGGTTTATGTTATGAATTTATTCTATTATCTTTTAGGTGGCTGACCTAATTGTTTTGGTCCTGGGTTGGTATAAATATGATGTAAGATCCCTTTGTAGATCATAGGTCAAGTTTATAGGATGATCTATGTGCAAATAATGTTGTAATCATATGCAGAGTTTTTGGTCAATCATAGGTGATCGATTTGGATTGGTAAGAGAGGTTTAAGACCTCTGGTACTGAGCTTAACTAGAGATGCTATCTTTGCAGAGCACTCTTCTTTCTGGATTGTAGTTTGGATTTATTTTGTAGTGAGTGAGACTCTTTTTTGTGATCAGAAGTATGCTCTAGGATGTTGGCCTTCATTCATATGCAGGCCCCTCATATTGTAATCACATACTTACTAAAGAAGTATTATCTAACTGTGGGTAGGCTTCCCACCGTGCTTTTTCCCTTTACCGGGTTTTCCATGTACAAATCTTGGTGTCATGTGCTATGGATGGATGGTAACTGTTATGTGATTTATGTTTATGTTTAATTGCTATATCAGTTATTCCAGTATTTGGTTTATGCATTCGGGTAATGAGTTTATGTGTTCTGATAATAAGGTTTTGAATGCTTAAAGTTCTATAATCTAGTGACAACTGATTCACCCCCCCATACTAAGTTCTCCTCTGGTTATCTGAATTGTCTAACACTATAGCTCCTAGGAACCCTTCCCTTAAGTTTCAACTAATTTGGCTAAGGGATCTTTCTCTTCAATACTTAATGTCCAATTGGTGGTATCAAGGATGATCATCCCATGGCAAAGCCATGTACTCTTTCATCAAAGGATTGCAATTTGTGAAATATAATCTTAAGAGATGGAATAAGATAGGATTTGGCAACCTGCATTATACGAAAATGGCATCTTAGGCTTAGCTTGATTGCATCACTTGATTAATCCAAGATTAGGGCATGACCATGAATTTGGGTAGAAAATAATTCTCAGGATTTAATGAGTTAGAAGAATAGGAGCTTCAGGAAAAGATTTTCTAGAAATAAAAGTCATGTATTGATTAGCTTTAGGAAGGTGATAGGAATATGACCTTCTTTCATAACTCGGCGAAGGCTAAAAGGAATGGAAATCTTATTATATCCCTCATGTCTTTAGAGGGCACCCACATATCTTCAAAAGCGGATATATCTTGGGAATGTTCTTAGCATTTTCTGCCCTATTTATGAAGGACTCTCATCTAGTGAGTGAGAAGGAAGATGCAATTTTGGATTGTACCACCCCATTAGTTTCTCATTAGATGAATGAGACCCTTATTCTCCCTATTGAACTCTAAAAATTGGAAGATGTAGTGTTTCATATGAAGAGAAGTAAAGCCTCATTCCCTGATCGTTTCCCTATTGAGTTATTTCAATAATTATGGGAAATAATCAAACCGAATCTTCTAGAGGTGGTTTAGGAATCACTTAGAAATAAGTAGATGTTAAGGGCTATGAATGCTACCTTCCTGACCCTTAATCCTAAAAAGAAGCTACAATTAAGTTAGATCAATTTAGGTCCATTGCTCTTTGCAATGTGGTTTAAAAAATTATTACCAAACTTATTGTTGAACGTCTCAAGGTGTGCCTCAAAGATATAATTTCTAAGGAATAGGGGGGATTTATTGTAGGAAGACAAATTATGGATGGGATTGTGATTGCTATGAAGGTCATTCATTCTATGGAAACATCTAAGGAAAGGCCATGTGTTATTAAGCTTGATATGAAAAAATCCCGTGATAGAGTTAAATGGGCTTTTTTGCAAAAGGTCTTGTCAACTTTTGGATTTCCTGATAAATGTGTTAACTAGATCATGAGTTGTGTCTCCTCTACCTCTTTCCTAGTTCTTATTAATGGAGAAAATTTTGATTTATTTAGTGTTGGCAAATGCACACTCCAATGAGATATTGTAGGTGATTGAAGGTTTTGTCATTGATGGCAACCTTACAATCCTATGACACCGGCAAGACAATTTACGAGCACTAGAAAGGTCAGACTTTACACCGGCACATAGACGACCGACAGTGAAAGGAAGTATACTGGCACAAAAGATGACAAGAATTTTGTTTATAATATATTCTATAAATTATTGTAAAATCATTGTAAGCCGACTTGGCAAGTTGTAAAATGACTCATATATATAAAAGATCATTTTAGAACATTTTAGGATGGATAAAAGGAAGTTAATAGGCAAAATAAGGCAAACCTATTATGCGAATTATAGGTTAAGGGTTTATGTATGAAGCAGAGCTATAAACCGGTACTGGATCAGGCATAGTAGATGCTATTTTGAAGTAGTACAAGACATTGGATTTATATAATCCTTTTTGTAAGTCAGTGAGACTTCCCATTTTGTAATTGAGCAGTGAGCTCTAGGCACTTGGCCTTCCTACATGTGCAGGCCCCTCTTGTAGTAGTAATATTCTCTTATTGGCCAGTAAGTGAATATTGTGGGTCACAAATCCCACTGAGGTTTTTCCCACACTGGGTTTCCTCATTAAAATACTGTGTTATGGTGTGTTTTTCATGTGGTTGTTGTTATCTTTATTTATTGCTTTATTTCTTGTTTACCGGTATACAGTATTGATATGATTTACATGTTTTAAGTTAAGAAAATCTTATAACCGGTTAGATACTGATTCACCCCCCCTCTCAGTATCTTTGGGAATCCTAACAATTGGTATCAAAGCTTGGTCCTCTATTTTCAGAAGCCTAACAGCTTGAGGAAGATCTTGACACCGATAGAGATGGAAAAGTTGATGAAGCAATTAGAAGCAGCTCTCTCAGACTATGATGTAGAAAAGTTAAAAAATATGAAACTTGAAGATGATCTAAAGGCTGCACAGGATATTATTCAAGCACTTCAAGAAAATCTTACCATTGCAAGGAACAAGAGAAGAGAACTTTGTGAAAAGATGCAAAATGAGAATGATGAAAAGGAAACTCTTAGTGATCTGATGAATAAGATGAAACAAGAAAACATGACAACAAAGAATGAGATGCAGGATATGACTATGATATTTTGTAAAGAAATTGAAGATAGAAAGAAGAATGAAGAAGACCTGACTAGAAGACTGAATGATGCTGCAAATGAAAACACAAGACTTAGTTATGAAAATGATATGTTGAAAATAGATTTGATGCATGCACAAAATAACTCAAATGAACTCATGAGATAGAAAGGTATCTTGGAAAGAGAACTGGATACTACAAATCAACACAAAGAAAAATTCAAGAAAAGCTCAGAAGAACTTGGTGACTTATTGAAAAATCAGAAACCTAATGGTGACAGTATTGGCCTTGGCTTTGAAGCTGGTGAAAGCTCCGGTACTGCAAACACATAGGATCAAGGCAAACTGGTAAGACAACCTACTGCTTATAAATTTAATGGCAAATGCTTTAACTGTAATAAGTATGGTCATAGAGAAAATCAATGTAGATCTAGAAATTATCAGAATACCAATACACCTGCTGGTCAATACTCTAAATGCAATAAAGTTGGAAACAATTCAGAAAATTGTAGAATGAATGTAAGATGTTATGTTTGTGGAAGATTTGGACACTTGTCTAATCAATGTAGAACACAAACCGGCATAGGATATGGAAAAGCTATTCAGAAAAATAATGTGACTTGTTATGCCTGTAACAAGATTGGACATATTGTTAAATTTTGTAAAATCAAGTCCTCACCGGTAAATAACAAAGGTCCTAGTTTGAAAGGTAAAGAAAAAGTTGAAGAGGTAAAGCAAGAATTCTCAAAAAAATGGATCAGGAAATCAGGACTAAATGGTGATAGAAATACTCCTCCATCGGCAGAATAGAGTAACACTCCACCGGTAGGAGACTCTTCATCCAACTGAAGAAAATTCCTTTGAGGGTTTGGCAATTAAATGTGAAACATGCTATTATTCCCTTGGTTGATGGTGAGAAGTTGAAATTACTTCTATACTGGTAGATAAGTTAATTCATTACTTAACCAGCAAGCATTAAATGTGGTGGTTGGCAAAATTAACATTATAAAATAGTGTTTTGGCCCCATTTTCATTTCACTGAGTATTCAAACCTTTGAGAGCACGAAAATTCCAAAGCAAAGGCATTCCGAGCAAAGAAGTGAAGCAACTCATCAAGAAATCATTCCTAAGGCAGATAAAGGTATTTATAATCATGGCTTCTTCATTTGTTCCTAAATTCATAGCAAACTCTACTGTTGTCGAAGTGATTAAATGCCCTAGACCCGTATTTCAGTTAGTTCCTGAAATTGCCAAGAAAGATGATAACGTTGGTGCTTTTTCTCAAATCCCTAAAGGAGTAGTTTTTGCTGAAGACCCTAGAATGTACATTCATTGTCACATAGAAGAATTATGTGATGAGGAAATCAAGAATATGTATAAGTTTTTAATTTGTGATGAATCTGGTAATGTTAAACCTGAACATAAGATAGTAGAAACCCTAGGTTTCACTGAAATTCTCAATATTCTAGTTTTTCCTAAGGATGTTATAAGGATAGTACTAGGAAGGGTACATGGTGCATTCTTCTGGTTGGACTCAGTTCATAAAATCACTAAAGAAGCAGTAAAAGCTATGACAGGGTTACCCTCCACCAGTAACAGACCTGATAAAACAAAGAAGGTCTCAAATGACCTAGTGATTAGCCTAACCGATGCAACATCTGATAAAAGATCCTTAAGGGTAAATGATGTAACAGATATCAATGTCAGATTCATCAGTATGATCTTAGGCTACAAAACCACACATGCAAATAGGTTAAACTCAGTCTCTAGCCTATGCATAAAGAGTACCTATGACATGATTAATGATAATGCAAACATAGATGTGTGTGAATGGCTTAAAGATGAGCTAATTGACAATTTGGGAAAGACTAAGAAAGACAAAAAGGGGACATTCGGATTTGGAAATCTACTTGTCTGTCTAATGCTACACATAACCAAACAAGTACCCGGTATCGGTAACAAAAATCTTGGTTTTGACATACCGATAGGCAAACAGTTGTTAGATTTACTAAACAACATGGGAGAGAACAAAGAAAAGAACATAGAAGAGTATTTTCAGGCATTGAAGGCCTGGATGAAGACCAGAGTCAGATTGTCACAAGAAATTGTAAACAAGTATAAGGATGAAGTTTGTTTTGTTATAATGAAGGATGAAATTTGGATGGAGGCAGTTATCCCAAGAACCATTTGGGTTACTGAAATTGGGTATGAAATTGATGACCACATAATAGAAGCATATGCAAAAGCCCTCCTGGAAGCTCCTAAGGAACCTAAAGAAGAGGTATTTGGCAGTACTGAGACTATTGAAAACAAAATTCAATCAAAGAAAAGGGTTAAGAAGGTTGAAGCAATAGTTAGAAGAGGATCCAGGCAAGCAAAAGCTATTAAGGATGATGTACTCAAACAAACTGATATTATTGAAGATGAGTTAGAAGCACTTCAACTGGAAACTCACCTTTCACCAGTTGGAAATTCTTTGGAAAGTGATATACCAGTTGCATTCAAAAGAGTTGTGAGAAAAAGGAAACCTTCACCGGTATCTACACCTTCTCCTAGAAGAACTAGATAGAAACAACAGGTAGTAAGGCCCACAACTAGGAAACTAACTCCAAAGAAGAAGTTAACCCCCAAGAAGAAGACTCAACAAACCATTGCTCCAATTGACAAACTTCTCAATGAAATAACAAAGGATGGAAAGCTGAAAAACATCAACAAATTATATGACTCATTATCAACTGATGACAAGGAAAAAGTTGAAAATAGTGTAATCCTACACTTGGATATTTACAAGAAATTTTTGATGCAAGTTGTGGATGAATTACCGGCAGAACTGTTCAAAAGACTTGAAGCTAGAAGGCAAGCTGTTGTAGAGCTTGATAAGAAAATAAAAATTGAAAAACTACTTGCTATATATCCAGTCAACTCACCAAATGAGATAGATAAACTAATCTCAGAGGCTAACCGGTCAGTATTTTCAACTGCACACCGGCATGTAGCACTTATGGCTTGTAGAGTGAATGAGGTTGCAGAGGAAACAACTAATGCATGGGACATATTCCTTGTAGAGAAGGAAAAGCAGGAAGAATATCAAAATCCTAAACCCATCAAAGTATACCAAAAGGATAAGGATAAGGGAAAAGGTAAGGTTGGTGGTCCACCCAGCATAAAAATAACAGATAACTTATCCCCACCGCCTCTAGATACTCCACCGGTAGTTACCACTAACAATCAACCGACTAGTGAGAGTATGGATGTATCACATGAGGACACAAATCCAGATTCTGAGGTGTTATATACAATGAACATTCACACTCAGAAAGTAAATATTGTGGTAGATAAGGATTCAACACAAAAAATAGATATGGCAAATGAGCCACTGGCAATAGATAGCATAGAAAGTAAACCGGCAGGTGAAAACACTGAGAAACACGTAGAGCAACAGGCTCCCTCACAGCAACAAGTTCATGCAGAGACAGTGCCACCAAAAATAGCTAAGAAATCCAAAATTTTGTTTAAAGAGATGCAAACACAAACTGACCTACCAGAGGTCACCACAAGCAAAGAAATTTCTCCCACTGGCGGAATACAGATTGTTGAGTCTTCAAATGTAGAATTCAAACCGACAAATGTGACAAAAGTGCTTTTGGATTCTATCAAGAAGATAACAAAGTGTAGTTGACAAGCATACAAAGAAATTGATGACACAATTCCAATTTTGAAAATGATAGCACCTAAGTGCAATGTAGATAATAAAGATTCTTTGAATCAACTTGACACATTGTCTAAGTATATTACTGACAACACTGTGACAGTTGAACAAATAAAAGAGGAAGCATTCAATGAGAGACTAGAGAAGGAAAAACACAAATTATTTGAAGAAGAAATAAAGAAGTGTACAAGACAATTTGGCACTCTTTTACTAGAACTATGTAGTACATTGAAGGAATTTAAAACCTTGTATAGAGATACATGTAAAACTAACTTTTTGACAGTAGATACAGACCAGAAAATCAGCAAGATATAGGAAGAAATAAATCAACTAGCTGATAATTTCATTAATTCATCTGAACAATTATTAGTTTTTGAGCAGAAAATAACAGGTTTCGAGGAGGAACCTCTAAAGTTGGAAAGAGAAAAGGAGAGATTAAAAGGAAAGGCTAAAGATCTAAAATGGAGACTTAGTCCAAAATTGGACTACCTCACCTCCTTAAGAAAATAAATATCTGATGCTTTAATTCAAGGATAGAAAACATCGACAGAGAAAATGCAACACCTCACCAGTACAATTCAGAGGACAGAGGCCACATTAAAAGATAGCAAATGGTTCATTAAGAGCCTGGATCTGGTACTGGCAGATCTTTTTCAGATTGTAACCAACTAGTTACAAGGATGAAATAGGAAACAACACTCATTTGACACTTTGACAACCTTTGTCATTGATGCCAAAGGGGGAGTAGTGGAATGAGAAAAATAACCAACAAATGACTCATCAGCTCAGGGGGAGCACATATTCTTTTGGTACACAATTTTTGGCAAGACAATTCTGGCAGATTCTTTTTGGATGACAATTTTTTGATTTTTCTCATGAGTGTTGCCATCAATGCCAAAGGGGGAGATTGTTGGAAGATGCACACTCCAATGAGATATTGTAGGTGATTGAAGGTTTTTTCATTGATGGCAACCTTACAATCCTATGACACGGGCAAGACAATTTACTGGCACCGGCAAGGTCAGACTCTACACCGGCACACAAAGCACCGGCAGTGAAAGGAAGTATACCAGCACAGAAGTCGACAGGAATTTTGTTTATAATATATTTTGTAAATTATTGTAAAATCATTGTAAGCTGACTTGGCAAGTTGTAAAATGACTCATATATATAAGAGATCATTGTAGAACATTTTAGGATGGATAAATGGAAGTTAATAGGCGAAATAAGGGAGACCTATTATGCGAATTATAGGTTAAGGGTTTATGTATGAAGTAGAGCTATAAACCGGTACTGGATCTGGCATAGTAGATACCATTTTGAAGCAGTACAAGACATTGGATTTATATAATCCTTTTTGTAAGTCAGTGAGACTTCCCATTTTGTAATTGAGCAGTGAGCTCTAGGCACTTGGCCTTCCTACATGTGTAGGCCCCTCTTGTAGCAGTAATATGCTCTTATTGGCTAGTAAGTGAATATTGTGGGTCACAAATCCCACCGAGGTTTTTCCCACACTGGGTTTCCTCATTAAACTACTATGTTATGGTGTGTTTTTCATGTGGTTCCTGCTATCTTTGTTTATTGCATTATTTATTATTTACCGGTATACAGTATTGATATGCTTTACATGTTTTAAGTTAAGAAAATCTTATAACCGGTTAGATACTGATTCATCCCCCCCTATCAGTATCTTTGGGAATCCTAACATTTAGTGCCTCTAGAGGTCTTTGGTAAGGAGACCCTCTTTATCCATAACCATTCATCATTTTGGCAGAAGGGTTGGTGATGGAGTAATAACTTGCCTCCTTCCTCACACCTCAAGTTTGTTGATGACACAACTTTGATGGGATTGGCTAGAATTAATGAAGCAATTAATTCCAAGAAATCTCTGGACACTTATTTGGCTACTTCAACGCAAATAATCAATGGGGCTAAATCTTCCATATTCTTCTTTAATAGTCCTTGGCTTATCTAGGGCAAGATTGCTTGTATTTTTTGATTTTAGATTGGTTCCCTCCCTTTGGTCTACTTGGGGATTCCTCTTGGTTTGGGATCTTAACATAGGGAATTATGGTAGGAAATACTACAAACGTTTCACAACAAGGTTAGCCATTGGAACTTTCATTGGCTCTCATCTACTAGCAGGGTAACTCTTTTGAAGTTAGTGGTGTAGAGCCTCCCTCTATATAGATTCATTGTGTAGGTTGCCCTTTCTAGTTTTGTTAAGGAATTTGATGCACTATTTTGGAAATTTCTTTGCTCTAGTAATATTCTCTCAACTAAGTGGAGTTTGGTCAAATGAGATAGTTTGTAGACCAAAGTAGAAAGGAGGTTTAGGGATTTGTCTAGCTGGGATGAATAGTCAAGTCTTCTACTAAGCTATATTGGAGGTGGTGTACATGTCAGAATCAAGGCTACGCTAGAATCCTTTCCCATAAGTACCTGAGGGGAGTTAGTGGTAGTGATTTGTCCTCTTTTGGGGAAGGGATCCATGATTTGGGACACTCTTAAGAGAGGGGAAAAGATTATCAAGGATGGTCTTTTTTGATATATGTAATAGGGGTTCTAAGGCCCTATTCTAGTATGACTCTTGGGGAAGACATCCCCCCTGATTATTTCTTAGATTCTACATATTCAATTTCTTTGCAACCTCTTTGTTGAGGCTGGTTGTTGTAAAGTGCAAGATTTCAAGAAAGTTAAGTCCCAAGATCAAATGGAGATTTTCTACTAGAAAGAACCCCAAGAATGACTAAGAAGTGGTTCTGAGTGTTGGCATTCTACATTCATATAAGAATAGTTGATGTTTTCATTAATGGCAACCAACTGGAAACCAACTGGCAACCAGCCGGTAATAGGTTTCTACATGCATTGACATGCGCTTACACCAGCATCTAGTCTACACTGAAAATGAAGTATATCGACACTCAGGCCGGCAAGGGATAAAGGTTTGTTAATGTGAATTGTTTTGTAAATGTAATTAACTATTTGTAAGCCAACTTGGTATATTGTAAAAGACTCATATATGTATGAGATCTTATAGATCATTTTTTAATGAAACGTATGGTAGAAGATAGTTATTTAGTGACAGCGAAGGTTTTTGGTTAAGGTATCAATTTGAGCTTAAACTGGTATTGAACCTGGCATTAGAGATGTTATTTTGAGCAGTACATTGTATTGGATTTAATTATCCATTTTGTAGTCAGTGAGACTCTTCATTGAGCAGTGAGCTCTAGGCTGTTGAACTCCCTACATGTGCAGGCCTCTATTGTAAGTAGTATTTATTCATTGGCCAGTGAGTAAATATTGTGGGTCACAAATCCCACTGAGGTTTTCCCCACACCGGGCTTCCTCTTTAAAATATCTTGTGTTATGGTGTGTTTCTATATTTTCTTTGTTATTTGTGTTTACTGCATTAATTCTTGTTTACTGGTACACTGTTTTGGATTGCAAAGTTATAAATAAGTTTAAATATTCATTCAACTAGTTAGACATTGATTCACCCCCCCCTCTTAGTGTCTTTGGTACTGTCATTGAATCTAACAATTGATATCAGAGCTTGGTCCTCTATTTACAAAAACCTATCAGCTTGAGGAAGATTTTGAAACCGGTACAGATGGAGAACTTAAGAAAACTGTTGGAAGGAGCTCTTGAAGATTTTGATGTAGAAAAATTGAAGAATATCAAGCTTGAAGATGATCTATGGACTGCTAACGAATTCATTAAAGGACTTTAGGAGAACCTGGTTATAGCACAAAATAAGAGAAAGAAACTTCATGAGAAAATGCAGAATGATTATAATGAAAAGGAAACTCTTAGAGACATTGCAAATAAGTTAAGGCAAGAGAACAATAATATGAAGAATGAAATGCAAGATATGACTATGAGGTTACGTAAGGATATTGAAGATAGCAAGAAGAATGAGGAAGACTTGACTAGGAAACTTAATGATGGAGGAAACAAAAATCTAAGACTCGGTCATGAAATTGGTATGCTAAAGACAAATCTAATTCACATGCAACATGATAAAGATGATCTTGTGAGACAAGTTGGAATTCTAGAAAATGAGTTGATCACTGCAAATGAACACAAAGACAAATTCAAGAAAAGTTCAGAAAGGCTTGATGACATACTGAAAAGATAGAAACCTAATGGAGATACAATTG